>NC_041390.1:2553354-2643558 GCF_002162155.2 Triticum dicoccoides | reverse complement strand
TTAAGTGAGATTTTTTTAACATTTTACACCCACAAACACTCATGTTTTACCCTTAGCCCCCTCAGCAGTTTCTACCTAGCTCCGCCACTGCCTAGCAGCACGTAGACATGCAATTCGTACGTATATTTGGCACCTATTTTCATATGTGCATTACTGTTGACATTTTGGCTTTGGAAAGCGCACATGCCTAAGATGATTAAGATTTTGGTTTAGCAACTGTTGCAGGATTGCATGCCATATGGGACGGAGGTGATCAAGCGGCACGGCCCTGGCGACAAGTTGTGCCCCCTTTGTGATGTGCCGGAGATAGGGACGCTCATCCTTTTCTCTCGCACGATGGCGAGATTCCTATGGACCTTTGTACGTGAGGCACTGGGCCTAACCGAGAGGCCTTGTGCCTGGCTGGGCTCCTCCAAACCCATGTCAAACAGACATGGAAGTGGAGACGCCTCTTCTAGCTTGTGTTCGCGGTGCTAGCTTGGACCCTAAGGACTGTTGGCCTTGGTCCCAACGTCGATGCAGCGATCCGCTGTTTACTTTCCGGTGGAACGACGGACGACGAACTAGCTACGGCCGATTTCTTTCCGGGCGATACGCTAGTGTAGAAATCGCAAGTAGATCGATTGCTCTGGCTGGCTAGACAACAATCACGTACGAAGTACTAGTTGCCGGGAACACAAACGAAACACACGCGGCGACTTGATGGCTACAGGGCCGTATCGGTCCTGCTGATTTTTATTACTTTGCGATCTGATAATCACAGGGGGAACCACGTACAGGTATATATAGTACTACCTATCTACCTATACACAGCTGACTCGGCCTGGGCTACGAGTCCGTGCCGGACTCAGGTGCCTAATCGTGATTATCTCTAACAAGGACAACGCATAACATGATGATTGAGCAGATATTTTTTAGGCGGATCTCTGACTCTATTTTCAAATTCCTTTCATTTTTGCAACACTTGCACCTGCTATCTAGACAACAGAATCGCAACCGTCTTGGACACATGGTGGACGCGATGACTGCTGCCGTGCGCCTCTTGTGTCGCCGCAGATCAACTGAGCTCCCGGCTACTGGGTGGCCTTTTAGCCTCTTTCTTTTATGCTCTCTTTTGGGCGGAGTTGTGTCGTTGCTCCAGTAGACTATTTTACTTTCGGTGTGGCTCATGGACTTGTTGCATGAACGTGTTGGTTGCTTTATTTAGAAAGTGGAGCCAAAGCCTGTTTCGAGAGAAATATACGTTCATCAATTTTTGTGTAGCCATGCATGCTTTGAGTAAATATATAGTACAGCTAGTTGGGAAAGTTCATTGTCATCGAGTCATTTTCATGCATGTAGCTCTTCCGATAGTTATGTCCTCCAAACCAAGTGAGCTTCTTACACCTGCAGACCCGAAGTGGTCTTTGTACCAAGCAAATAAGCTACTTTATTTTAACATTGTATATCGTAAATTTGTAATGTCATGAAATGGAATCAAAGCCAAATTGAAACATGAAGGTGATCATCCAAGCATGGCACTGATATTAGCGACATATATGCTTCAATTTCTTTGGTGCTTCAGTTAGTTTCCTCTCATCACAGGGCAACCTGAAGTAGATGCAGCAGTAGGAGCAGAAGCAGGCGCGCTCAAGAAGCTCGCAAGGAAGTTGCCGCGCTCGTAGAAGTACTCTGCCTTCTCCACCTTCATCTCCTCATCGACCTATCATGACAGTCAAGTTGTTGTAATGAACAAAATTGATTGTGCAACTCGACGATTGCGCGAGATTCTATGCCAAATTAACTTACATGGAAAATGCAGACGCCAAACAACTCCACACGCTGGCCATGTGGAGGGTGCCCCTTGAAGGGCCCCTCCATGTACCCCCAGTGCCGGAACTTGAAGGCCACCCTGGGCGGGCCGTCGCAGTACACGTCGAGCACCTCGATGGCGAAGCCCCGGGGGAACGCCGTGAGGAACGTCTCCATGCCGGAGTCGAACGTCTCCGTGTCCGGGTCATAGATGCGGTGCTCCAGCGGCAGCTTGGTTGCCAGGAACGCGTTGTAGCCGCCGATGGCCGTCCACTCCTTTCGGGTCAGAGGCTTCATCCCTGATGAAAAGCGTTGGTGTCTTATTCTTATGTGGCAAGAATCGGTGGATAGAGTATCTGTAAACGTGCCGGTGTGAGGTCTCACCGTTGGTGCTGCTGGTGAATCCCTGGGAGTGCACGCTCTTCTGGTCCTCAGGCCGCAACTTGTGGAACATCTCCATCTCCCATGTCTTGAGCAACCGCTGCACCTTCTCTTCCACACTCCCCTCCGCCCATTCCTGGTGCGCGTGCATGCGGGGCGGCGTTAATCATGTACGTGAACAAATTATGTTTGAAAATAAGTACAATTTGTTCTCGTGGAAGAACATATGGTGGGTACCTTAGTCCTCTCTTCCTCGAAGAGCTTGTTCACGACGTCGAAGTTGGGAGGGACTCCATGCCTCCACATGGTGTTCTTCTCGCCCTCGCCGTCCATGAACGACCGGTACTTGTCGCCTCCTGTTTCAGCAGACGCCATAGCTGGCTAAATTACCTTCGTCTCAGTTCAAGGTACAACTTGGTACTAGGTTAGTAATATTCGGAAGCTGAGCTGAGAGTCAAGTGAAGGATTGATCCCCTACATATAGGAAAAATCTGAGCGACGTGCCTCATCGCCAACGTCACTGCATTGGAAAAACATGACTAGTATGACTAGTATATGCTATCCACCAACGTGTCCCCATAGACCAAAAGTTCCTCTCCATCCACCAACCCATATATGTCCGTGTCGCACCGAGCTGCGTTCACTCGTTCTCTTTACCCACCAACCTACTCGTATTATTCTGCCCTAGTGTAAGAAAACATGAAGCCACGTACGTATACAGGTTTATCACGGCGGGTCACTTCTCGTAGGTACACTTCTTTTTTTTCCGAATGAGTGAGTCAAACACCGTCATTACAAGAAAAATCCAGAAGGAAATCGAAAATAAAACCCAATGTTCAGGAAATTCTCCGTCTTCTCCATCCCTCGCGTATTGATGCCGTACTGAAGTTTTCTGAACATCAGTACAGACACAAGCGCTCATATACACACACATACACTCACCCCTATGAACGCACACACGCACATCCTACCCCTATGAGCACCTCCGAAAGACTGAGCCGACATATATATCATCTTGAAATTTACGAAGTTGCCGTAGGCACCTCGTCGTCGACGGGAACGTCTCCTCCCACTGGATGCGCATCGCCGGAAATCCTGAAATAAATCCAGGAATAAATGCGAGCACCAGGATTTGAACCCTAGTGGGTTGGAAATACCACAGTTCCTCTAACCATCCAACCACGAGTTGGTTCGATGCCGTACTGAAGTTGCCGTCCGGGCTCTGCACCCTCACCACTTCATCCCCTACATGTGGGAAAAATCAGTAGAGAAGAGCTGAATTATTGAGACGTCACTGCAATTGAAAAAAAAATTGTCTCGTATATGCTATGATGTTATCCACCAACCCACTCCCTTTCTTTTAACCGGTGATTCTTGCATCTTCCATGAAAAGCAAAAATAACTTCGATTCAAAAAAATTGAAATTTCCCAATGCGCTTTCACTATAGCGAGCGCATTATTAATTGAAGAGAAAAATCCTTTGAATTTTGGTTGGATGACCCTCCCAAAGTTGCTTGTTGCTTCATGTTTAGGGAAATGGGTTATTTCAGCCCTGCTTTTATGAAAAAGCAAAGGACATGTTGTGTCATCTTAACTCATTACTCGTTGTATATACTCCCTGATTTTTGCTGTCAGAACAAATATCTCCCTGTAAGGAGCAATAGAGAGATCCACTAATGGAATCTGGATTTTTTTCCTAGTGCCAGGGGTTTGCCGAGTGCATTTGTCAGCTAGTAGGAAAACACACCCTTTGCTGGGTGTATGTTTTTGCACTGGTATAGCGACCAGATCTCAAACAATCTGATCTCTGTGCATCAGTGTCATCCCTGGATCGATAATGCTGACACGCATAGTACTTGAGGATTTATAACAGAGTAACAATCACACACTTATTACATCGAATGTCTCAAAAGAGAACTTATTACAATAAATATGGCTTAAGGCCATCTAATACGATAACAAGGGAATGCTTGGAAGATAAAGTGAGTCCACCAACTCCAACGGCATCACGGAGTGAAAGACATCGACCTATGGCTTCTTACTCGTCGTCTGAAAAGTCTGCAACATGAACGTTGCAGCCCGAAATGGGTCAGCACATGAAATATGCTGGCAAGGTAACACAAGAGTAATGAACAGGATAAATGCTATCACTACATGCATATTTGGCTGGTGGAGGCTGTATGGTTAATATGTTTTTGCGAAAAGCCAAATTTTCCCTACAACAAAGAAATAAATTTGTTTAACTATCATGGTGGTTGTTAAACATTGAGAAGGTTCCTCCAACTCAATCTCAATTAAACATCATCATTAAACTCAATCAAATTATATTAAGAGTGATGAGATCAACATGATAATCCAAGAACCAGATACTCAAGATGTCCATAACCGGGGACACGGCTAACCATGATTAGTTTATACACTCTGCAGAGGTTTGCGCACTTTTCCCCACAAGACTCGATCTCCTCCGTTGGATTTCTCGCACTACATGGTGTTTGAGAAACGGATGACCGAGACACAGTTTTTCAGAAGCATTAACTCTCTACTCTGGATAGACAGTACCACCTACAACCCACTACATCTGCTAGTCTACCTCTTTGAGAGCTTCATGCAACTTACTCAACTATGCCAGAGCCCATAATGGCTTGTGGCTGCACACAGAAGTTTCTAGCATGAATAGTCTTATGATCCCTTTGAGCCTGGGTGGCGGGCCGTAGGATGATCACACGGGTCCTCCGGGATATCCTAGGACAACACTGGATTCTCCAGGTGCCCACAAGCAATCCACCCGGATGTGTATTTAAGTTGCCATCTTAAGTTGAACCATTAATTAATAACTCACATATGTAATGAACTCTCAAACCCAGTCCACGTCTACGAGCATAGCATAGCAGTATAAGCATAACGTAGAAGTAACTCCCAAGGGTTTGAAAATAAACAGGTGAATAGGTACTACCTCATCTACTTTCCAAAACCCACAATTTAATCATATCATAACCATGCAATTGTGTGAGGATTGATCTAATGCAATAAAATTGGGTAGTAAAAGGGTATGATCAAAGTGTTACTTGCCTTGCTGATGATCCGTGAAACCTAGAGACTCGTAGTAGCACGCTTCGCACTCCGGGTACTCTATCGCAAACAAACAAACATACAATAAGCACACAACTAGAAGAATGGGTAAAACTCAAATAAGAGATCTAACCAGAAAGTTCAACTTAGGAACTCCGATTTGCAAAAATAATCAAACCAAACGAAGCAACGAAACTCAAACTGCGAAAGAAACAAGATCTGTTTACTAATTTGGACTTACGTCAAATTTTACAGTAGCAAAATCTTGTTCAAGTTGGTTAAACAGAAAGAGGGTTTCGAAACAAAGATCTAGGCGCTTGAATCGCCTGATTCCGATAAACGAGCGAAAAGTTATACTAGAACGAAGATTAGGGCAGGAATCGCGATCGGAAATAATCGCGGAAAAACCCTGGAAAAAGAAAACTGACGAACAGGCTAACGAACGAACATTCGTTGTCTGCGGCTAATGGGTGAAAACCGTTCGTTAAAATGAACGTACAAACGGGCGTTCGCTAAATAAATAAACCGACGAAAAACCGAACTGATCTAAACAACAACAAAAAACGAATTTAGGTTTTCGAAAAAACTGATCGGTTTTCCGAAGAAAACCGTGGGCGACTACCTCGCCAGTGGAGGAGTTGGTGGCGGCGGCGGTGAGCGGCTCCGGCGGCGCCGGCGGGCGGCGAGGCGACTTCGGCGGCGGCGCATGCAGCGGGGCGGCGGTGTGCGGCGGCGACGGCGCGTGGTGGCGGCGGCAGCGGCGCGGTCGAGCTAGGGTTTGGGGCGGGGTGGGCTGGCGGCGGGGCCTCGGCTTAAAAAGGCCGCCCGGGCGCAGTGTCCAGGTCGGACATGGCCCGGTAAGGCGGTCGACTTTTTTTTAAAAATAATACCGCGCAGAAAAAGGAAGAAAAGAAATACTAAACGGACTTCAAAAATCCTGAAATAAATGTTCCCCGTCCTCTAAAAATCTAACGGATAAGGTGAACATTTATTTGGGCCTCTAATGTAATTTTGAAAAACGCATATTTTTCCTAATTCAAATAAAATAGTGATAAAAACTCCGAATAAAATCTTATTTGATTTTAATATTAAATCTCCAATATTTCTTTATTTTGGGGAAGTTATTTTATCCCCTCTCTTTTATTTTCATAAAAGAAATATTCGAAGAGAAAAATAATTAAAATCAAACGATCCTCTTTTCAAAATTTGAGAAAACTCAAATATGAAATAACGAAATCGCCAACTCTCTGAGTGGGTCCTTGAGTTGCGTAGAATTTCTAGGATCAAACCAAAATGCAATAAAATATGATATGCAATGATGATCTAATTTAGAGTAAAATGCAAGCGCGGTCCTAATTCTTTTCCAAAAGTGTCGATTGGGTCCTAATTCTTTCAAAATGCACATCTGGATCCTAATTCTTTCTAAGTTGTTCACCCGAGGTCCTAATTTCGTCTGATCGCCGCTGACTAGCTCGCGTGGCGCTTTGACCGCCGCCACATCGACTCGAGGGCCCACGCGGGAGATTTCCCGCGGTTGGAGGTTGGGAATTTAAGCAGTTTGGCCCCTGGAGTTTATGCTTTCATCATTCCCTAGTCCCTAGGTCTTCTGCTCGCTCTCTTCCTCTCTCTGGCGCCGCGCCGTCGCCGCCATGTCCGCCGCCGCTAGCTCGTCTGCCGTGAAGCACCGCGGGAAGAAGGCTGCCCAAGCGCCTCCTCCACCTCCGGCATTAGCCCTTTTCTCGCCGCCCATCTCATCGCCGGCCCAAGCGGGTATGCTGCCGTTGGTACCATGCCCTAGTTGCCGCATTCGATCTACAATTCGTCTTGTATCAAAATCAGAGGCAAATCCTGGCAGGTTTTCTACAAGTGCCCCAACCACCATGTAAGATCTTCTACAAGTGCCCAATCAATTTGATTTTTCTGTGTTTCTTTTTGGCTGATTTTTTTACTCAATTTCTGTCAGATTCCACCAAATCCTTGCCAACATTATTATTGGGAAGATGGACCAGACAACTATTTAGATTTTTTGGTGAGAGGTGGATACGTCAGCCCTGGATTGAGCAGTTTTGATTCGGCTGGTGTCATTGCAAGTGAAGAAACAGAGGTGCAAGTGAAGAAGTAGAGCACTGTTGAGACTGTGGTGTATGCAGAAGCAATGCAGAAGATGAATGAGCTCATTTTTCTCTGTAGGAGTATTCTCAGTGCACTTGTTGTACTGATTGTAGTAGTGGTGTATGTAGGATTTAAGAAGTGATGTGGTAGTATGATGTATCCAGTGTTCAATGCTTGTTGGTGTATCCAGATGTTGATCATGTACTGTTGCAATGAAATTGAACTAAAATTTGGTAGCATTTTGGTTATTTTTCTGTACTTTGGCAGCAATTTTTTTACTAGCATTGACAGCACAAATAAACAGTAATATACAAGGCCTTTCTTTTACTAGTAATTGAACTTAAAAGCAGTCTGAAAGATAGATAGATGGATTCAGCATTACAAGGTCTTCAAGTTGTGCAACAAAAGTAGGAAATAGCATTACATTTCCATGGTTTGTGTGAAACCCAAAGCCACATCTCAGCATGAGGTTTCATTACAAACCATCTTGTTTCCTAAGCAAAAGAAAAACATCCTACACTGCTTCTTTCCATAACAGCTTTGTAGTCTTCACTTCTGAATTATTGGGGCTTTGTTCTCCTTAGTTTTTTTTTCACTTTCTTCCTTCTCTTCAAACCTAGTGTAGAAGTAGTATGGCTTCTTGGAGGTGGCAGGGCATCTCTGCAGTTTGCAATGAACTGGCTTTCTGGTAGAGGAGCTGGCACTGCTGTTTGAGATTGTTGAGTAGCTATAGCCTACAAACCAACCAAACATTTAGTTAGTAATGTAGGTGAATTTCTGGAAGAACATATGGCATTGCATTTATTAACATTGCATTTGAATAAAAAGCTCTCACTTGGTCCTGTAAAATCTCAATCACAGTAGATGAAGCAAGATCATAAGTCATAGAAGAAGATATCATATTGGATGTACTTTTGCCCACTTGTGGACATGCCTTTTTCTGCAAAAAAATCAGAAATGTTGTTGAGCATTGCAATTTCAGAAATCTGTCAACATTTGAGGGAAACATTTAAGGGAAATGCACCTTGCAACTGGGCCTTCTCTTGACTAGTAGTTTAGTTCTTTGTTGTGTTTCTGGAAGCACAACCTGAATTGGCACATGTTCTTGTATTGATGACTCATCTTCAGTTGTTGGCACATGTTCTGTTGCTGCATGTTCTGCTGATGCATGTTCTGTTGCTGGATCATGTTCTGTTGCTGCCTCTTCTGCTGCTGGCTCCTGTTCTGCTTCTGCCTCATGTGCTGCTCCAGGATCTTGTGTTGTTGTTGGTTGTCCTCTACCTAGTTCAGGGCACTTTCTTTTGTTGTGTCCTGGTTGATTGCACACACTGCAGTGCCCAATAATGCCATGTCTGCTCATCCTAGTTCCATTGTCCTCCTCTAGTGGGTTGTTCTTTCTCTTCTTTCCAGGCCTACCAACTTTCTTCTCATAGTTTGGTGGCAACATTTGAGGCCCATTAGTTTTAGGCCACACTCTAGGATCACTACATGGCATTATGATCTTGCCATAAGCAACTTTGAAAGCATCAATGCTGTAGCACTTGTTGACAACATCCTCTGGTTTAATTCTTTCATGTCTTAAACATGCAATTCCATGTCTACATGGAATTCCTGAGAGCTGCCATGCCCTACAAGAGCACTCCTCCTTCTGTATGTTCACATCATACTCCCCAACCATGCCCATAACATGAAATATGTGCTGTCCAGCTGGTAATGCAGTGCAGTTGTTGGACATGTTAATATTTTTATCCAGTTTCTTTCTAATTTTGGGACAAATTTGACCACACATCTCCTCAGATTCCAGATTCTTGCTATAAAACCTAGTCATTAATTGGTCCTTGATCTTCTTAAGACAAGTAACTATAGGCATTTCTCTGGCATCAAGTATATACCTATGAAATCACTACAGTTAGAACAAATGAAATGCTACAGTTCCAACAGTATGAAAGGATGCAGTATGACAATTTAAATGATACAGTACTACCACTTACTTGTTGAACACTTCACAACTGTTGTTTAGAAGCAAATCACACTTTGGGAGTTCATGGAAATAAGCCTTGCACCACTGCCTTGGGTCAATTGCATCCAAGTACTCATAGGCCCCCTGGTCCAGCTCTTTCATCTCTTGCATGTACTTCTTCCAGTCTGCCTCATGTGTAGCTCTTGCAATTTGCCACAATTTATTCTTCATTACATCACCTTTCCAGTTCTTTGCAAAGTTTTGATGCAAATGCCTCACACAAAATCTATGTTGTGCATGAGGAAATATTGCATTGACAGCATTAATCAACCCCTACATACATTGCAGAATAAACAAATGAAATGCTACAGTATGATAATATGAAATGCTACAGTATGATAATATGAAATGCTACAGTATGATAATATGAAATGCTACAGTGTGACAATATGAAATGTTATTACTACCTTCTGCCTATCACTCATCAATGTCCATGGTGCTGTGTTTTGTAGGTTCAGATCCTCCTTCAGTGTGTTCAAGAACCACTTCCATGTGACAGTATCTTCCACTTCTACTATGGCAATTGCAATGGGAAAGATACAATCGTTAGGATCAACTCCAACAGCAGTCAGCATCACTCCACTATACTTGTTCTTAATGTGACACCCATCAATGCATATAATGGGCCTACAAGCTAGCAGAAAACCCCTTTTGCATGCATCTAAGGCCATGTAGCAGTTCTCAAACTTTCCATTGTTTGCATTCACAAACATGGTACTGCCAGGGTTTGATCTTCTGATTTCAGCTGCCAAGTCCCACAGTAAATTATACTGCTCAAGTTCATCTCCATGAATTTTCTTTAGTGCAATCCTCCTTGCTCTAGCTAGCTTACTTCTACTAGGTTGCATGTTGTAGTCCAACTGAACAAGTCTGCCAAAGTTCTGCAGTGTCATCTTCTCATCTGCTCTAAATGTTTCCACATACTTGCCAGCCAAATATCTTGCTGTAAATTGCTTGAGTGCCCACTCTCTTTCACATGTATGCTCACCCACATACTTCTTCACAACCCATGCTTTGGTCCTGCTGTCAGGTGCAGCAAATAAGAACCAGGGACAATCTCCAACACAACCTGCCCTTATCCTCTGCTTATCATTCTTTATGTAATGAATTTGCACTCTCTGCTTCACAATGTACTCTTGAATTGCTGCTCTTAGTTCAATGACAGACAAGAACACCATGCCTATGTGAAAACTGACTTCTTTCATGTTCTCAGGCCTCCACCTTTTCAGCTTCACTTTCTTTTTCATTTTTTCCTTCCTTGTGCATCTAATACTTCCACTTCCTCTGCTGAATCACTATCTTCAAGCTCTGAATCTTGTAGCTCCTGCAGTTCATCTGTATCATAATCACTGTCCTGCTCCCATTCAGATTTCTTCTTTTTCTTCTTCTCAAATTTTTCATCAACCCATTCTTCATACAGATTATCATCATCTTTGTCTACTTCATTGTCAGAGTCAACCCAGTCTGAATCCCATTCACTGTCATCAATGTCACTGTCATTTTCATTGGGGATTTCTTCTACCACAATTTTCCTCCTGCTTCTTCTAAGCTCATGTCCAACATTTTGTCCCACTGGCGGAACACTGCTACTCCCTTCATTGCTGCTGCCTGCATTAAATTGGTTCAGTCTGCCTTTATGAGCTTTCACCTTAAACCTGGGACTTCCTCTTATTCCACTGCTAAACCCAGGAGATTTAGGGCTTAGTACAGGAGGTAGCTCAGGTGTACCACTAACATGAATATCATCAATTACATTGTCAAAGGCCATGTCTTTGTGATCAACAAACAACTGAAAGTACTGGAATTTTGGAACAACTGCTGTCATATGCAAAGTGTCAGTGTCACAGTCCACAATCCGCAGTCCATCGCCTAAATTCTTTCCAGGCAGTAACCAGTAAATAACATGCTTAGATTGGTCACTATATCCCAGTTGCTGCATAAAATCAGTGAGCCAGAGAGGAGACCATGTATCTACTTCGCAACCATCGAACAGAGCAACTTTCCCATCGACATACGTCTTTGATCGTCCAAATCTGCAGAAAAATCCAGCATAGTTGATTTCTACGGTAAAAACCTCCTCTTGTGGTCCTAGGTATCCAGGGATTCAGTCAAATACTACCATCGATTCGAGCTAAATAGGTATCCGCAGAAAAAGAGGATCAAGGGTTAGGGTTACAGGCACCACACTGACCGTATCGTGGAGGAGGATATCCGGGTTGCCGATGCACAGGCGCCATCCTAGCGGCGCCGCCGTCGGACAAGCGCGTGCGATGGCCGCCTGCCTCTTCTCACCGGACCACCGCCGTCAATCTCCCCTGTTTCGCCAGAGCAGAGAGAGGTGGGGAAGAGGAGAGGAAAAGGACTACGGCTGCGGAGAGATTAGGGTTGGGGGGCTCTTTTGAAAAAAACGCACGGCTGCTCGTTATCCCGCGTGGGCCCTCGAGTCGACGTGGCGGCGATCAAAGCGCCACGCGAGCTGGTCAGCGGCGGTCAGACGAAATTAGGACCTCGGGTGAACAACTTAGAAAGAATTAGGATCCAGATGTGCATTTTGAAAGAATTAGGACCCAATCGACACTTTTGGAAAAGAATTAGGACCGCGCTTGCATTTTACTCTCTAATTTATAACATTCCAAATTAAAAATTTGGGATGTTACAAACCTACCCCCTTAAGATGAATTTGGCCTTCAAGATTCGGGTTGGCTAGAAAATAGGTGAGGGTGATCTTTCCGTAGGTCTTCCTCTCGTTCCCAGGTGGCTTCATCCTCGGTATGGTGGCTCCACTGAACTTTGCAGAACTTGATAACCTTACTGCGTGTGACTCGGCTGGCAAACTCAAGAATCTTGACTGGTTTCTCCTCGTAGGTCAAATCGGTATCCAACTGAATCGCTTTCAATGGCACTGTATCTCTCAGAGGAATATTAGCTATCTCTGCGTGGCACTTCTTCAACTGAGAAACGTGGAACTCATCGTGAACTCCTGACAATCCTTCGAGCAATTTCAACTTGTAAGCAACTTCTCCCATACGTTTCAAAACTTTGTATGGTCCCACAAAACATGGTGCTAACTTTCCTTTAACTCCAAAACGCTTCACTCCTCGAAGTGGTGATACTCGAAGATACACTCTGTCTCCGACTTCGTAAACTGTCTCCTTACGTTTAGAATCCGCATAGCTCTTCTGCCTGGATTGGGCTACCTTAAGTCTATCGTGTATCAACTTAACCTTCTCTTTAGACTCTTTGATCAAATCTGGTCCAAACAACTGACGGTCTCCAACTTCATCCCACAATAATGGTATCCTGCACCCCCTTCCGTACAATGTTTTGAAAGGGGCCATCTTCAAACTGGCTTGATAGCTGTTGTTGTAAGAAAATTCTGCATAAGGCAAGTTGTCGTCCCAACTAGATCCATAGTCTAGCGCACAAGCTCTCAACATGTCTTCCAGAATCTGATTGACTCTCTCAGTCTGTCCATCCGTCTGTGGGTGAAAAGCTGTACTGAACTCTAGCCTGGTTCCCAAAGTCTCATGCAACTGATTCCAAAATTTTGAGGTAAATTGGGTTCCTCTATGTGATACAATGGTCCTCGGAACTCCATGTAGACATACGATCCTGGTCATGTATATCTTTGTCAACTTAGCACTGGTCTAAGTGGTCTTCATAGGATAAAATGAGCTACCTTCGTCAAACGATCGACTACAACCCATATCGAGTCATAGCCTGAACGAGTCCTAGGCAATACAGTGATAAAGTCCATGCCTAGTTTACGGAGGAACGTTTTTATATTAGTTTACGGAGAGAGTATTTACTTACGGCCGACATATCGTGAAGGCAGGAATAGAAGTTCATATATCTTAATTAACTCCTAAATCATTGGATCTATCCTGTGATGTATGCAGATTGAGCGACTAAGCGATATGGAAAAAAATAAACCTGGATTATTCATGAATTTGACAAAGAGTTCACAAAACGTGTTCAATTTTTTTTAAATGCACATGAAATGGAAAAAAAAATGTTCACAAATTTGAAAAGGTGTTCTCAAATTGAAAAAGTGTTCATCGTATTTGAAAGTGTCCATGAATTTGAAAAAAAATTATAAAATGAAAAGATGTTTATGGATTTGAAACAGTTTTCTCAAATTGAAAAAGTGTTCATGTATTCGAAAGTGTCCTTGAATTTGAAAAAAATAAACAAATGAAATAAATATTTATGGATTTGAAAAGGTTCACGAATTTAAAAAAAATAACAAATATGAAAATTTTCCACAAAATTGGAAAAAATACTATGAATTTCAGAAGGTGTTCACAAATTAAAATAATGTTCATGATTTTGAAAGTTTTGCAAATTTAAAAAAGATTCATGATATGAAAAATGTTTATGAAATTTTAAAAATGTTCAAGAATTTGAAAAATCTTCACGGATGTGAAAAGGTCCACCAATCTGAAAAAAAAATCCTTTATTTAAAATAATTCAATAATTGTTCACAAATTGAAAAGGTTTTCACGAAATTGACAAAATAGTAAAATCCTAGTTAAAGCGCTTGCATCAAATTAGTAAAATCCTATGTATTTACATTTACTATTTTCGTACTCGTCAAATTCATGCTTGTGATATACTGATAGTTATTCTTAGGGCTCAACAGTCTAGTCTAGAGGATTATGATGGCTACGCCGGTCCAGTTTATAAGCCATAGCATATGGACATGGACATTACATTGTTAATTAAGCTCTGTAAAATGGTTCCTTTGGTTTGAAACAGAGCAATGTATACATATATATGATATACTCTGCAGTCTATAGTATGTAACAATTTAACCTGAATGTCACCTATTGGATCGTATATTAACAAATATATACCTTGTAAGAGTGTGAGGAAGCGGAGCGCGTATATCTCTGGATTCTGCGCGCGTAATTTACATCCAAGTGCTTCCAGACACCAAAAATGAAGTTGAAAAGAAAAAATGAATTGTAACGAATAAAAGAATGAACAAAATTAACACTGTCTCAGGTTCTGAACTCAAGACCAGGCTGCAAGTTAGTGCAGTGCTCGAGTGACTAATGGAAGGGGAAAGAAGAAACGAAAAAGAATCAACAAATTAATCTGCACGCACGCTGACGGAATCAGTTGGTTTTCTTGGACGAATCGTCCTCCGAGGAAGTCGCGTTGTTGTTGTTGCTGCTGCTGTTGTTGTTGTTGCTGTTGTCGTCGTTGTTGCTATCTTTACTGTCGCTGTTGGTATTATCAAGGTCAGGAACTATTGCTGCCGCCGGTTCGACGTGAGCCAGCCGAGCCGCGCCGATCACCTGCTCCGGGAGCTCCTCGTACGTGTTTGCCTGTATCCGGCAAAGTACAATGTGTATATTGATAAGATAAGACTAGATTTTATTTTCTTAAATATACTCATGCTTCAACATTGGCATTTTGGGTTCCTACCTGTATTAGGAAGGCCATGTCAACTACCAATGTTGTGACAACACCAAACACCAGCCCCAGAACCCCATTGGCTACTGCAGAAGAACCGATGTCAACATCCACCTGCAGAAACAACATATCCGTCAAGATGCATTTTCTCGCCAAAAATGAGAAAAAAAATAATGATGATGAACTTCTGTCGGTAGTTAAATGTTCTGAACCAAAAACTCTACTTGTCATTCTAATGCCGTAGACATGATATGGAAAAAGCTATCGGCAGCCCATCATTTGGAGGATTTCACGTAGTAAACAATGACTTACTTCCAAGTACCCCGGAGCGCGTATGTAGCTGCAGTCGACGGCCTTTCCCAGCAAACAAGGGGTGCTTCCGACACTTTGCCGCACTATCCAAGAGCCCTGAAGATTTTTTGTTTGTTTGTTGAGTCAGAGTGAAGATGAAGAATACTGCAAACTAGTTGCAGACTACAAGATTTTTGTGTGAAAAACAGACCTTCGGAACGGCCGGTATAAGCTTCAGTCTGCTATTGCGGAATTCATCATCGCCATCAAAGAAACGTTGCAGCAACGATCCCTTTTTCATGGTATTTGTGACGAAATACATCACTATGCTGTAATGGGTCGACCCAGGAATCTGCAATAGGATATTGACGATTTCACCAAAAATGCCTCCTTTGGAAAAGAAGTTTGAGAGAAGTCTACAAACACATGAATAATATGTTACAAAGAAATGTATTAAGAATGTCACTCACTTGTATGTTGGCAACAAATGTGTGCATCCCTTTCTCAGCAGCAAGCTACAAAACCGGTAGCAGTGGAAATGAAAGTATGAATTCAAAAGTGGTTCTGTTATACTTCAAGAGAAACAAGCATGAATTCAAAATGGTTCTGTTGAAAAATTTAACTTAGGGCGTATTCTCAGAAAATTTCTGGTAAATTATCATGTTTACCTGAGCAACACAACCTTTCTGCCTGCCAACATTGTCCATGCGCTTGGTGTCCTTAAACCAGTCGATCGCTGCGAGCTCCATGAGATAACTTGCTGCAGGTATCTGTAACTTGAATGTGAGTGTGTTGAAGTTCTTCATCTAATATTCTTCATAATTAACTAAGAATAAAATGGAAGATTTAGACCTTTGATTTATCAGTGGGGAAGTTCTTGCTGCGAACTTTAAAGAGGGTGCTGTCGGGTACTGTCCAACAGTTGCGGGTTTTCTCATCTGGGTCACGATGAAGGACGCCCGAAAAGCATGATAAATCAATCTTTTCCAGAGGTTCTTCTGCCACGGCAAAGCTATCGCTGTTAGAGCAAAAAAAGATAGCATCTGCCCTGGGAACTTGACAGCAGACATGATAACGCAAGCACGCAGATAGGAAGAGGTAATCAAACCTGGCTTAGCGTCGTTGTCAGATTTGTTGGAGTCATCCTGTACATTAAAATGTTTATTATGAAGTGTGAAAACACTTACAATGGTTGTTCATAGTGTGGTTTAACATCATACTCAATTGGAAGAAAAAGAAAAAAAACAATCAAGTGTACGTGGTCTAGGATATGTAACCTCTATGTTAGCTTCAGGAACTTGGTAGTCATCGTCCTCGTCGGATTCTTCCTCTATGATCGACATGTTTCTACCATCTTTTTGGTCTTTGTCTAATGGTTTAATCTTGTCGATTGCACGAGGCTGCGGGTTTTTCTGATCCGCCGACGGATCGAACATTTTCTCCATGACAGGGATCCTTGGAGCTATATGGCATTCATCTGTCTGTGAGAAGTACTCGCGCAGGCCTGGCAGCAAGTGTAAATTAAAGCCGTAAGCACCAGAACGAATTGATGAACCATATATGCTCTCCAATAATTAACAAGGGGAAAAACCACGCGTGCAGTACCGGCAACACAGTTCTGTATTTGCAGCAATGTATGGTACTGAAAGGAGGCGGAGTAGTTGAGGAACCATCCTTTGAGATCGATCTGCATAAGGTGTTGGACCTGGGTACGGGGCCGTCCGTTGCGACACTTGAGAGGAGTAATCTTGAACCCACCGCCTGAACTAGTATGAAGTTCAGAAAAGGAAAAAAATGAACCCAAGTTAATTTTGTTTATTTGAAGTGTGTCTCATCCTCTCAGGTAAATGAAATGAAGGAGACTTACTCTCGATGAAAGCCCTCACATACCCTCTTTGCCGGCCACAGTTAGGATGGTCGACAGATCGAAACAGAACAACTGTATATATGTAACAACAAACATACACTGTAAATGAGAAGACACTACAGGCAGGAAATGTGACAGCTACATGGAAAATTCAAGAATGTACCATAGCTTCCATCATCATTCCGCCGCCAGTAGCGGACATAACAAAGATCCCTGGGCCAAACTAGCCTGCATGTTATTTAGGATGGAAAGAATATAAGCTAGAATCTGACAGACAATTCAAAATGCTACCAGTATTAATGACACATCCAGATAAGAGATAGAAAATACTACATGTTTGTGACATGCAAAAATGCATTTTACAGATGGTAAAAACATGTTAACATGTGAGGGTGTGGTTACATTGGACACCAATGCAGCTGCAACTTGTGATAGATTATTGCAGTGTGGCCATCAACCTCTTCAACTAAACTTCCGTAGCGAAAGCTACAGTCCCACCTATAGTGGAGAACAAACATCGGCATCGGCGTCAGTAGTTCGAACAGCAGAGACTTAAAATGCCAAACTCTTACTCATATCTTGTCACGTCCATGCTCATCACTAGACCAAAAATAGCTTCACATGTTGCTTCCACTACCCCGACAGCCCTCATAGCACGGCTACAGCTTCTTGCCTACACAGCGCATAGAAGTACAAGTCGGTGTCAGATTCAGAATTTCAGGCACTGTTCAGTAGTAACCCTCCAGCAGTTAAGATTGCTGCCAGGACATACAAGGTAATCGACTTCAAGAAGTTCTTCGAAGATGCGAAGTCCTGCCAATGACAACACCAAGTTAAAATTAATCGTCCTCGAACAAAGGGTTCATGGCATAAGGAGGAGGAACCTAGACTTGCCATTTTGGCATCGAAGTAGCCGCCAATTCTTTTTGGAAGAAAATTGACTCGGCTCATTCTGATTTGACCCAATATCAGGCTCATTGGTCCAGTCGCGTATCGATTCGGGGGGACCTGGCACCACCGGAAAGACGCGTTGAATTTCCGTAGCATGAAAAGGTGAAAAATGCAACTTGCAGACCAGTACTCTGCTTCACTCAGGTAGTCAATGTAACTTCGTACCGTTCCCTATAGTCGTCCTACGAGTCAAAATGGGCCGCTCCTCTTCTTCTTCAGCTCTACATTTGTTTTGTAATTATTAAATTTCTGTCTAATTCAGCGAATGGTTTATGTATAAGAGAATATAAGACATGGAACATCGCATACGCGCTATCATGATCTGAGAATGCAAACTGCCCTCCAAGTTCCGTATCGAAGTCCATCGAAGCAAAGGCCTTACGGTTTTTGTCTGCCATAGAGTCCTGCTGCTGCAAGAATGTGGAGATGTGATGATCGATAAAAACAAACGTAGCGTATATATGTCATTACTATTAAATAAAATGACTTAGAAATCCAAATACATCACCTAGAGTGCTACTCAATGCCTTATTTATGCATGTTCTATTTATTTGACATAGTTTTGTTTTCTCAATACAGTTGGGTGAGGCTCAAAGGTATCCAACATGACTCTCCTGGAATGAGCTAGCGGTTACCATATCCTAACAGTAGGATTTATTGTACATCAATACCCCCTACTGTTTAATTGTCAAACATGAAATTAAATGGGAAACAAATGCCTCATAAATTTTGAACATCTCTTAGATATGTTATTTAATTGTGTTACTTATGTAAAATTCAACTCAAATGAAGCCTTACTGAACCTGATCGATTATCTGCTCTATCTTCTTTTTCCAAGCCAGTGCGTCTTCAATGTCATACGCACCCATCTGAGAATTAAGTTTTAGTTACAGCACAAAACAAAGATAAAGTAACAGTGTTGAAGGGTTTCTCAGCTTAGAACAAACCGTGATTTGGTGCTCCTTTTCTTTCTTGTTATAAACGCAAAGGACATAAATCATCTGAAAAGAAAAATCAGCAAGAGAAAATATCACTTCCCCAATTATACAGGCAATGAAAAATGTCAGTGTGTTAAGTTACTTGGTGATTGCTGCATCTTGCATGCACAAGAGAAGAAATGAATGGAGGTGTTTATTTTTTCTGAATAAAGTCAACATAATGGTGTGCATGGAAGATTTAGCTATTTCACACTGCAGAATCATGGGGTATCTAATAATCCAAAGCTTATGCATTACTGAAATGAGGACAATTCTGGATCAAGCTACATATAAATAGAGCAAACTATTTTTGTGTATAAAAAGAGAAAATACAACATTTATTAAGTTTCTTGCAGCAGCAGCATCAGTAACATATACTGTTTGACGCCATCGTCGAGATTATTCAACGCCCAATATTCGGAAATCGAGTAGATAGAGAAGTAACAGTGAGCAAACTCCCGTTCTGAGGAAAGGGAAAAATAATTAAACTCACCTGCCCATGGTGTGTTTTCAGTCCTCTATCCTCCACCCTGCAATTTCCGTCGATTAGCAGCGACTTTAGCGGCACCTGCACATATGCACAAATTTCTTAATAACAGTTATTCACACAAGAGGTGTTGTGTGCTATCTGAATTTAGGAAGCAGAGATGATGGTGGAATCTTAGAATGTCGTTAGAATGTCATCAGGGCAACAAAACTAACAAGGGTGCAGATAACAAATATACTATTCCCTCCGATCCATATTAATGGATGCACACTTGGTACAACTTTTGTACTAAAATTGTCATAAGTGCGCGTCGATTTATATGGATCGGAGGGAGTACTAGTAGTTTTTCAATGGCATTTGTGAGGCAAAGTTATCAGGTTGGCATCCATAAGAAAGGCAATTTTTTGAAAGGCGAAGAGTTCTAATTTGCACCCAAAATTGCTCATAGATCTTCAGTATTCTTCTGCGGCATTTGATCACCAACATGGCAATCAACACCAGAAGGAAGAAAGGTTATCTGAAATTTGCAGGCAATTGGATGGGTGCGCACCATGCTGTCCTTGGGCTTCTTCTTGTAGTAGGCGAGCAGTTTGCTCTCCAGCACGAAGTATCTGGTGTGGAAGAAAGACCGACCGATCTTGCGCCGGCCGTAGCGCACCATCCAGCCCTCGTGGTGGATGGCCGCGGCGGCGGCCTCCCTGGCGGCGGCCAGGGCGGACGTCTTGGCCTGCATCTCCTTGGCGTTCGCCGCCGCCGCCGCCGCGCCCGCGGCGCCGGGGGACGGGTCGCGCGGCGTCGCGAAGGTGTTGGCTTTGGTGAGGTCGGCGGCCTTGGCCGTGGCGGAGGACGGGCCCGCCGGCTCCCGCCTGGAGGCGGAGGAGCTGAGCATGGTGGTGCGCACGTAGCGCGCGGCGCGGCTCCATGACGGGTCGGAGGTGGGGGCGGGCGTGGCGGGCGCCGGCGGCGCCTCCTCGGCGTCGGCGGCGGGCGTCGGCCGGCTCATTGCTGCAGCGGCTGCGGCCTGCTGGGGCTGGGTTCCATCCGCCGCCGCGCGCTCGTGTGGGTGGAACGGGTGGATGGAGAGGTGGGAGCGCATGCGGGCGGGCGGGTGGCGCGCGAGCTCGGCGAGGGAGCAATGGAGATGGAGATGGTGATGGAGACGGAGGGGGTGGCTGGGCGGGAGAGCCGCGGCTGGGTTGTGGTTGTGGTTGTGGCGGTGGAGGGCGACAAGAAGAGAGGAGAGGAGGGACAAGTGGACCTTGGTTGCTTCTTTTTTTATACTCCCCTCCTTCCTCTCATGCATTCCCCTTCTTTTCTCTCTCATCGTCTCGAGTGTCTGCTATGCCAAATAGTGTTGCCAGATGTGAAATTCTCGCTCGTAATCTTCCCCGAAAACTTAGGAGCCTCGCGGCAGGCGATTAGGGTTTCGAGGGGCGACGACGGCGCACGTCCGATCTTGATCGGCGGGGCGCTCTGAGGGCGGCGCAAGATGGATGCATCTGGCGCTGGCAATGGCAAGGAAGGCGCACTCTCGCCACGCACGACAAGGGCGCGACTGGCGGAGGCGATGGGCAAGTTGGATTTGACGGAAGAGGAAGCCACACCACTGGTGATCGGCGACGTTGACGAGGGAGATCCGACGAAGTGGTCACTGGCCGGGAAAGTTCTCCATCGACACACGTTCCATATCCAGACGATCTCCAATGCTCTTCGACCTGCCTGGGGGAACCCTAAAGGCCCGTCTTTCAGGTCGGAGGGGGAAAACATCTTTGTGGCGGAATTCGCCAGCAAGCGCGATCGCGATCGCGTCTGGGACGGAAGCCCGTGTCACATCAGCAAGCACGCTGTCATCCTGACGGAGTTCTCTGAGTGCATGAAACCATCTGAACTGAAGTTTGACAGACTGCAACTATGGGCTAGGGTTCTTAACCTACCCTTTAATCACCGCAATGACAAGAGAGGGCAGGCGGTGGCAAAACAGATAGATGCGAACGCCCACTCAGTACAGTTCGACCCAATTGGGGGATTTCTGCGGACAAGAGTAACTATTGATGTTAGCAAGCCTCTGAGGAGGTGGATCCTTATAGATTCAGCGGCCCGTGGTGGTCGCGATTGGTATGACATTCAATATGAAAATGTCCCGAACTTCTGCTTTTCTTGTGGCCGTCTAGGTCACTCGAACCTGCTTTGTCCGACGCCGGGAACCAGGGATGAGAATGGCGAGCTACCCTTCAAAACCAGTATCCGTGCACCGGAGGACAAAAAGAAGCCGACATCTAGTGAGAGCTCAGGAGCTAGCCAGACTAATGCTAAAACAAGTGGGAAAGCAGACGTTCCTCAAGCCAGTGCCACTCGTGATGGCAATCCTGAGGTAACCTCTCCCAGGAAGAATAACAACAACGGCAAGAACAAGAGGAAGGGGGGGACCTCCGAAACAAGTTTACAGGAAGGTTATCATGCCCGCGCCAGCTGCAGAATCAAGTGCTGACCAGCAGACCAATGCCATCATACAGTATAACCCTGCAGCAGCAAGTGGCGAGGACACCACTGAAGGTGCAGAAGTGGAACGAGCACCAAAGAAGAAGAGAGAAACACCAACGACTTCAGACAACTCGGCAGGAGCTGCTAGCCAGCCCTGCCCGTCGCAATGAGTTGCTTGAGCTGGAACTGCCGGGGGCTTGGGAACCCCGAGGCAGTTCGCGAGCTTCACAATGTAGTGAAGCAAGAAGGGCCTGAACTGGTTTTTGTTATGGAAATGAAAATCAGAGGGAAAAGAGTAAAGGATTTGCGGCATACCCTTGGTCTTGCTGGCAGTTTTGGAGTAGACAGTGATGGCCTAAGTGGTGGCATAGGGCTGTTATGGTCTAATGTTGTGACGGTGGAACTTAAATCATACAGTCGCAGTCACATCGATGTTTTGGTCCATGAGGGAGCTCAGGGACCGAACGCATGGAGGTTCACAGGATTCTACGGTGCGCCAAGAGCAGCAGATCGTCACCACAGCTGGCGTTTCATGAGAACCCTGCATTCCATTCCCCATGGTGCATGGATGTGCATGGGTGACTTCAACGAAACCTTGTACCCAGACGAACACTTTAGTAGATCAACTCGCCCCAAGAGGCAAATGAGAGAGTTTCGAGAAGCCACCGATGAATGTGCTCTCCAAGACCTAGGGTGGTCCGGTGTTGCTTACACTTGGGACAACCGTCAAGCTGGAGATGCGAATGTGAAGGCAAGGATTGACAGAGCCTTTGCCAATGAAGAGTTCAGACAGAAATTTGACAATATACGAGTTCGGCATGTGTGTGCAGTGGAATCGGATCATTGTTTTGTCATTGCTGAATTTAGAAACCATGCATTTACACATAGGCCATATGGAGCTAAACAATTTCGCTACGAAAACGTTTGGCAATCTCATCAGGACTATGAACAGCTAATCGCGCAAACCTGGCAGGGACAGGCCCGTGGTCCTGGCTTACAAGGAATAATGGACTCCCTAGGGGCACTTCAGAGCCAGCTCGAGCCATGGGGAGCCTGCGAATTTGGTAGTCTGTCCAGAAACGTTCGTAACTTGCAAAAACGTCTTGACAGGCTGCGTCAACACTCCATGGGAAGGGGCCCGTCCGACGAGGAGAGAAGCATCATGCACAAGCTCAGAGAAGCACTCCGTCTCGAGGAGATTTGGATGAGGCAACGATCCCGCGTTCCGTGGCTTCGATCAGGCGATCGTAACACGACATATTTTCAGGCACAAGCTAGACAACAGAAACGAACTAATCGTATATCGGGTCTCAAGAGAAACGATGGTTCTACTTGTGCCAATGAAACAGAGGATAAGGCTGAGATATTAGCATTTTATCAAGCACTTTACACCTCGCAGGGTGCCAATGACACTTATGTGATGTTATCACATGTGCCCACTCGGGTCACACCGGAGATGAATGAACTTCTGAGCAAACCCTATGAGTCAGCCGAGGTTCAGCGCGCACTGTTCCAAATGGCTCCATCTAAGGCGCTGGGGGTGGATGGCTTTACGGCGGGTTTTTTCCAACGCCACTCGAAGTTGCTCCAAGACGAAGTAACACAAGCGGTGCTGGCTTTTCTTAATGGAGGTGAACTACCAGTGGGTCTCAACGACACATCCATCACATTGATCCCCAAGGTACGTCACCCCCAAAGCATCTCACAATATCGACCAATTGCTCTTTGTCCAGTTTTATACAAATTGGCGGTAAAGGTTATAGCTAACCTACTGCGAGTATGCATGGACGATATTATCAGTGAGGAACAAAGTGCTTTCGTCCCAGGTCGTCTGATCACAGATAATGTTCTCGTTGCCTTTGAAAGTGTTCATACGATGAAGCAACGGAAGAAAGGGAAGAACTACACTTGTGCGATCAAACTTGACATGATGAAGGCTTACGATAGAGTCGAATGGCACTTTCTGGAAGCCATACTCTTGAAGCTGGGTTTCAATGCTAATCTGGTCAGGCTGATCATGAAGTGCGTCACGTCTGTTAGGTTCTCTGTACGCGTGAATGGAGAACTGCAACCTTATTTCAACCCATCCAGAGGGCTTCGGCAGGGGTGCCCAATCTCCCCTTATTTGTTCTTGCTCTGCGCCGAAGGTTTTACCTCACTTCTGAAACACTACGGGGACTCTGTTGACAGGGGTATCCGAGTGAACTTCAGATCACCATGGGTGAATCACCTGCTATTCGCTGATGATAGCCTCATCTTCATCAAGGCGAATGAGGAGAGCGCGGCTAGGCTGAATGATATCCTTGCAATATATGGGGATGCTTCTAGACAGTGTGTCAACAGGAGTAAGAGCTCTATATTCTTCAGCCCAAACACGCCGACGGCTCTTAGACAAAGATTGAAGCAACATCTTGGA
Source organism: Triticum dicoccoides (assembly GCF_002162155.2). NCBI lineage: Eukaryota > Viridiplantae > Streptophyta > Magnoliopsida > Poales > Poaceae > Triticum > Triticum dicoccoides. The sequence continues at coordinate 2,619,294 of NC_041390.1, read as the reverse complement.
GTCCAAGTTGAAGCTTTTTCAGAACGCTACCTCGGTCTACCCACTGCTATTGACAAGATAAATAGTGGAACCTTTGAATATTTGGTGGATCGGGCACGAGGCAGCATGCAAGGCTGGGCAGAAAGGTTGTTTGCTTGCGCCGGAAGAGAAACACTTTTAAAATCCATTGTTCAGGCCATTCCGACGTTTAGCATGAGTTGCTTTCTGTTAACAAAAAAGGTGTGCAAAAGTCTCACCTCGCTCATGGCAAAATTCTGGTGGGGCAGCTCAATTGACAGGAATTCCCTTCACTGGATCGCGTGGGAGAAACTTGCTACACCCAAGTGCAAAGGTGGAATGGGATTCTGCGACTTTCGTTTGTTTAATCTGGCGCTGTTGGGGAAGCACTGATGGCGATTTATGATGAATCCTAACTCCTTGTGCGCCAGGGTTATGAAAGGAAGATACTTTAATGACTCGGATTTCCTTCATGCAACGGTTCCCAAGTCCTCCTCAGCTACCTGGAAGGCGATTATTGCAGGCCGGGAAGCTCTACAAACCGGGCTGATGAAGCGAGTCAGATCCGGTACTTCCATCTCCGTATGGGAAGATAAGTGGATTCCCTCCACGATATCAATGACTCCACTGCTGCGTCCAGCAAATACGGCGATCCAGACCGTAAACGAGCTGATTGACACAACTAACTGGACATGGCGTCATGAGTTGGTGCGAGGGATCTTTATAGCACCCGATGCTGCCGCCATTCTTAACATACCACTGCGGCAGGGCGGCGGCAAGGATATTCTTGCTTGGGCACATGAGAAATCAAGCATTTATTCTGTTAAATCGGCGTATCGAGCTCTAGTGAATCAAAAAGAGCATTTGGCTCTAGATGAGGGGCAGATTACCGACACTTTAGTGGATCAACAACAGATGTGGAATGCGGTATGGAAACTCAAAGTAGTCCCAAAAGTCAGAGTGTTCTGGTGGCGAGTTTTGAGGGGCACCATTCCGGATGAGTGCACCCTAAGGTATCGCCACATAAAAGAAACAAGCATGTGCAAGATCTGCTTGGCTATGGATGAGGACTTACAACACGCGCTACTGCATTGTACGCATGCGCGCCATTTTTGGGAGGAGGCCCGACTTATTTTTGAAGTTCATCTGCCACGTCTCCATCCTCACACATGGGCAAAGGATATCCTTTGTGAATCCCGGTTCTCTGATAAAGATCAGGCTATTTTCATCATTGTGATGTGGGTAATATGGATGTCTTGCAATCGATTGTCTCATGACAAGGAAGGGTGGGATCCAGCCTCTTCAGTAAGGAAAATACGAGAGGATCTCGCCATTTTGGATATACCCGGGCAGCTCACTTCACCACTGCCGGGTTATGGATGGCAACCCCCTGATAACCCATACATAAAGATTAATACAGATGCCGCTGTTCATCTCGATGGTGGGAAAGCAGGGCTGGGGGGTGTTGCACGCTCTTCATCGGGATTCAAGGGTGCATGGTGTAAGCCGTTCTCAGGTGTCACGGACCCCCTCATCGCGGAGGCTTTGGCGCTGAAGGAAGGAGTGAGATTCGCAATATTGCGAGGCTACACGCATGTGATCATGAGACCGACTGTCTAGAGGCAGTTAACCTCTGGAATACTCGCTACATCGACCGGTCGGAGATAGCACCTATCTTGTCTGAAATTGGAGAGCTAGCTCCTAGTTTTATTTCCTTCAACATTCAACATGTAATAAGATCAGCAAACAGTCCCGCACATCTATGTGCTAAGCGCGGTACTACGCTTAATGTGACTGAGAGCTGGTTAGACTCTACCCCTAGCTTCCTGATCAGCAACCTTCTGGCTGACTGCTCAGCGAATGCTTTTGTTGAATAAAGCTCTCTGAAGTTCCCCGCAAAAAAAAAGATGTGAAATTTGAATTTGACGTGGATGCAGGAGTAACTGGAAATTTGCTCGGACGGACTTTTCGGACGCATGCCTCGTTCCTTCGCACGCCGTGCCAGAATTTTTTGGGTGTATTCGATGTGCTATAGGTCCTACTTGTCTGGAGGAGTTGGCACCGTTGTTCAATTTGGTGGATCTCACTTCTCCGCGCTAGCAAGCTAAAGGGGAATAAGGCGAGAGATTTCTGGAAGAACCAACTCAGATCGATCCATTCCTTCACATCCCAATATATATGGTTTACATTTTTTTTTGAAAGTTATATGGTTTACATTTACATATATATGGTTAATATGTAGATGTAAATGTATATGGTTTACATTTACATCTTAACCGTCCTCACTTTTCTCTTTGCAACTAACTTCCCACAACACAGCCCCACGAGATGGGGCAAAGCTGTCTAAGAGCGCCATCTTGTCACACACCTTCAAGAAGAATACAACACTCGCACACTTTGTTAACACATCAGTAAGTAATTGGCCTCCAGGTTTAACAAAGCTTGCTTGAAAGTACTCAATCATCAAGTTTCTTCCTAATAATATGTCTGTTAATTTTGAATATTTAAGGACTATTTTGTGATTCTCATTATCATACAGACTTAGAGGACCATTTAAATTGATTTGGTGCAAGATTCTTCATAATTACAAGTGTGGGTCCTCTAGGACACACACTTTTCCTTCATAAAAAGGATTTCCACATGTGAAAAAGAAAAATTGGTAATTTCAGGTTTTTGCAGGGTGGTTCTGATAAATGCAGACATTGCTCCTAAAAGCGAATAGTCTGGGTCGGGCCAGGATTTTGTAGGGTTTGTGGGAAAATTGAGTTTGGGCCTCAAAATAGGGTGAGACTTAAATATATTGTTTTAGGCTGGAACTTTTCCCCTTTCCTCCCGCGACGCTCCCGTGGGCGTCCGGGGGGGCCTAACCCTAGCGCCGCCGCCGGTCGCTCCCTCCCCCACTCCCTCCTCCCTCGCCGCCGCCGGAGGGCGCGAGTGGGCTAAGCCCGCCCGTCGCAGGACGGCGGCGGGGCTCTCTCGTCTCCGCGCTTGAGGGGTACGGCGCGGGCCGGATGCCTCAGCCCGGATGCGGCGCTTGGCGCTGGGCGCAACAGCTCTACGGCGCTCCGGCGTGGGCCGGCGGCGGGGCGTGGCGGCGATGCGACGGGCAGTGCGGAGGTGGTGCGGGCTGGAGGTCGGTGGTGGCGGCGGCTGCATCCGGCGGCGCGCCCAGATCCGCCTTCGGAGCCGCGGGTCACGGGCGACCTGGGTCGCAGTCGGCCTCTCCTGCCATGGCTCATGGGCGGGGGGCGGCGCAGCAGCTGGTGGATGTGTGCGCTGCTGCCCGGTCGGGCCCTTGCGGCTGGTCGGCATCGTACGGTACGGGAGATCCCTCCGGTGGTCATCCATGGACGTGGCGGCGAGCGCTCTGCTTCCTCTACTCCGGCCATGGGCCGCTGCCGTGGTCTCGCGCGGGGCCGGACCTATGGCAGGGTGGGGCGAAACCGGTGGTTTCGGGGCGGGGAGCTGGTTGAAAGGAAGGGAGCTCCGTTGCGGAGCTGCCCGTCGCCGGCCCAAGTGGTTGCCGGTCGTGGTCGTGGGCCATTCCTCCCCCTCCCCCCTTCCCCATCCTCATGTGTTCTCGGTTCCGGCGTTGCTCGAGGTGGAGGTGGTTGGACGGCGGTCTCGGAGGCAGTTTGGGTGTGGATTTGCTCAAAGTCTCGGCCTTTGGTGCTCATCAGGGCGGTCTGGAGGCAGAGCGGCGGCTCTGGCGGTGAGAGGCACGTTGGTCGTGGGCTGACCGCGCGGCTCGGGTGCGGGCGGGCAGCCACGATCGCTTGGGCGGCATGGCTGCGGGTGGTTGGCGAAGCGGGGTTGCTACGAAGAGGTTGAAGCACCGGGGTTCACCACTTGACCAGTCCCGGTACTGGCCGACGGAGGCGGCGTCCGTGGACGTCGTTCCCCTCCCTGCAGGCTTCGTCGTGGTGCTCTCACCTCCTACGCGTCACTCCGGGTGAAAACTTGATCTTCTGGATCAGACGATGACGACTTTCTAAGGTCGTATCCTTCTTGAGGGCGTCGTCTTGGAGTCCCCGCTTTGGTCGTGTCCGGCTCATCGCTCCTCGATTGATTGTTCATCTTCATGGTGATTTCGGCTTATCATTAAGGTGCTTAGTCGTCGTTGGGGTGATATGTTCGGTGATCGGCACCTTTGTATCTCGTCTTGGGTGCGTGCGTTGAGTGTGGTGGTGGAGTGCGTTTGTATCTTACTCGCTTGTGTTGGTGCTGGTGCTTTATCTATAAAGCGGGGGAAACCCTTTTTCGTCAATAGGGTGAATCCTATTTCACGCATTATGCACGAAAAGTTTCGCTCAATCACCTAGGGATAGCGATTTGGGTTGGCCCATTAGCGTTACATTGGTTTTTTCGAACATGGTTTGGTTTTTTCTTGTTTCAAGAAGCTATGGAAAGAGCTTTTCTGTTCTTTTTTTATTTTTTTTCTCTATCGATTTTTTTATTTTCTTTTAGCAAAACTATTTTATAAAAATTCTCCTCAATGTTCAGTTTTTTAAGAATGGTTAAAAACTTCAACAAAAATCTATGATTTTTTACAAAATATTTTCAAAAGCATTTGAGAATATTTTTTAAAATACACGAGTGTTTTCAAAATATTGTCTGAACATATTATATTATTTGCGAGCATTTTTTATAAACTCCAATGGATTTTTAAAAATTTGGTGATCTTTTTTTCTTCATCCTTTCTACTATAGTTGGTTTTCCTTGTTATAAAACCTGAAGGAAACCGGTCATTCTACCAACCACTAAAGTTAGTAGGTGCTCCTATGGTATTACTCGACAAATTGTCGTAGAAAGACCGGCAAATAGGAGTAGCTCCCTAAATTTCTTCCCGAGTTACTTTTCTCAGTTTTATTAACCTGGGCAACTCTTTATTATTACTTTAAATTTGTAGTTCGTATTTGAAGTTAATTTTTGAAAAATAAGGAGTAGTTCGTACAGGGAAAAGTAAAGACTATAGCTAAAAAAGGTGCAGCTGAGTTAGTTTGAAAAGGAAAAAAAAATAAAAAACATGTAGAATTAGCGAATGAGGTTATTTTTCGTATGACCTATGCATCCTTCCCAAGCCACTATGTTGGTGGAGGACGAGATGTGGACGAGTTGAGGCTGGAGCCTGAGGTTTTGGTGAGCCCGGCAGGGGGCATCTCAGCTAGATTTAACCTTCCTCGTCTTGTCAGATTCGCAATGCGGTCTGGGCCACTGTAGTCAAGGCACCAAAGACTAGATATCTCTGGTGTGCGGGAAGGTGGGTGAGGGTTGACCGCTCACTACTCGTCGTCGGGGCGGCGATCCGCTCTTCTTCAACCTCCGTGATAGGGAGTCCCAAATCCACTAATTGCATGTGGAGTTTTCCTTGGCATCCATGTGGAGGATCATCAACATCGTGGTGGCAAGGCTAATGGCGGTTCCATACCTCCAGCGTGATCGGCATGAGCGCGTGGATCCGAATGCACTTTTGTAGTCTTATCCAAGGTCATTTGTGCATATTTAGGTACTAGTTTTGTGATTATCATTATCTTAGAGGGCCATTTTCATGTGATTTGTTGCAATGATTTTTTTAATTAAGCATGTGCCTTTCATGAAAAAAGATGTCCACATGTGAAAAAAAATTAATATCAGGTTTTGTAGGGATGGTTCCCGTAAAGGATGATTTGGACCCAGGAATACAATAGCTTGTGTTAGGTGGGCTTTTGTAGGCTTTGTGCAAGAAGATTGAGTTTGTGCTGCTCAATTGCACCGGAGCACATTGGTTTTCCAAACATAGTCTATTTGTTTTTAAGTTTTAGGAAGCTTTAAGAAAGTTATGTCTTTTTTTATCTTTTGGTTGTTTCTCTATCGGTTATTAATAATTTTAAAATATTTCAAATTTATTTTTTTCCTTCCTCGGATGTTGTTTTCTTCTAAAAATTCTCATTGTTTTTAAAAAATTATCCAAAATTTATAAAATGTAAATAAAATTCAAACAATGTTAAATCTAAGCATTTTTTAAATTCTAGTTATTTCTCTAAAATCATTCCTATGCAAACCAATAGGCACTTTCTTACGTGAACCAATTTTTGGTATAGCTTTTGCCATAATTTATTATCTCATAAATATGAGTTAGAAATTTAAAAATAAAAAAGATATAAACATATCCATTTTAGAGTAAAATACGCTATTTACTTAATTATTCTAAATTATTTTATTTGGAATTGGAAAATTACCATGGGTACTTTTTTTAACTTTTCAGAAAGTAAAGATTTTTCGAAATAGTATCCATGTCTTTGTTTATGCTTCCGGTTAGAGCAATTGACTCTAACTCGTTCATGCTTACCCAATTTTCTAAATTCGAGAACATACTTTTGACAAAACAAATATATTTTAAATTGTGGGAAAATAAAATAAATTTAATAAAATCCTTATAAAAAATCGCGTGTTGATTTTTTATGAGCATTTTTCTCGATTTCAATAACTTTTCAAGATTTCTACTGTACCAATTTTTTCATGGGAAAATGGGCCGAAAAAAAACCTACAGAAAATTACTTCTGTTCCCAATTGCTAAAGTGGGCCGACCCAATAACTGCTTTCATGCGATTGCTCAGCAATTTACTGCAGAGAGCCGTAAATAGGGAATTCCCTATTGGATGTGTCGACCTTTCACACATACCTACCGTTCAAATTTGGGCCGACCCATTCAAGCGTTGCAGCGTTTCCGGTTTGGGAAACGTTTCCGTGCGGCGAACCGGCCGAAACTTCGGCCGGTCCAGCCCGCGTTGTTGGATCAAGGGGCGATCGCAGCGCCCGTAAGCCAACTAACCACACATTATCCAAACGAGTGGCTGGGGTGGAATCACACACCGCCCCACATCTGCTTCTTCTTCCTTCCCTTATCCCCACCCGAATCCCCCATTTTCTTTCTCCGTGAAGCCACTCCAGCATCATTGTCTCCCGGCACCATCGCATAGCGACTCACCATCGCACACTAACGGTAGCAACGAGCTATGACGACACCATGCCCGCGGCCGTCACGCTCCCCTGTCACGGGCTCCGGGCGCTCCAGCAGGCCGTGCTACAACCGGCCATTATATATGCTACAACCGCCCAACGGCCGCACTACATAGCCACGACAGGAGCGAGACACGGGCGTCGGTGTGCCGTGCTGCAACCAAGCACGAGAAAGCTGCAACCGTGGCCAGGAAGAGCTGGAACCGGCAAACTCCAGTGCTGCCACCGGCTGCGTCGTGCGCTCAAAACTAGCAATCTCCGGTGGCAGGACCCTTTGATGAGGAACACTAGATGAGAAAAAAGAAAACACATGCCAGATCTGTTTGGATACTTCTATATGCTTCCACTCTAGTGTAGTATTTCTTTCCTTTTCTTTTCTATCCTACCTACTATTTTCTAGAGTCTTCTAGTAATGAGTAGCTATGAGTAGAATGGTGAAACTTACATAATGTTTTCTAGAGTATTCCAGCTATAAGTAGAAGTATGTGAAGGCTTCCCAAAGTCCTATAAATAGAGGTCCTCACCTCTACTTTGTACCCAGACTATGTACCCCTATCTATAATAGAACTTGTTGTTCTTATGTAAGTTCTTTGAGTAGGTCTTGTGCCCTAGGAGTTCTGGATTGAACTCTTGCTGCCCTATCTGCCTACATTCGCCTCTAGAGCGATATCTAGCGCATCATGTTGAAGTTGTTCCTTCAACACTTGTGATGTACACATTGTAGCAGCAAGGTGAAGTTTCTCCTCCGCAACCTTTATGCTGCTGCATGTGGTATCAGAGCCTCGTTGACCCATAATCGTTCTTGTTGTCCTCTTCGAGAGCAAATTGCAGCAAGCAATGGAGCAATTGGAGAAGAGGATGGATGCTACTGAACAACAAATCAAAGAGTTGCATGAAGATCTTAATAGGAGATTTGACTAGCTGGTTGAGATGATAAGAAAGGGTGTCCCCCTGCTACCAATGAAGGAGATTCATCTAAAGAAGAGGAAGATGTTCATCAAGGAAGAAGGATAGGTAATCTTGAAGCAAGACCGCCACAACAACATGTTGTTCAACGTGCTTCGAGAAGGCCAATTTATGTTGAAGCTTCTGAAGGTGAAGAATATGATGATGCCCTTGAAGAACCAAATCTCTATGCATATCAGAGAGCACCCAACCCTACATATGCAAGAGATGCATACAAGGTGACAGCTGAGATCCCAAGTTTTAATGGAAATGTTGACATTGAAGGGTGCCTGGATTGGTTATATGAAGTGAAGACTTTCTTTGAGGTCATGGAGGTTCCGGAAGATCGTAGAGTTCCTTTGGTCGCATACAAGCTGAAAGGAGGAGCCGGTGCATGGTGGCATCGCGTTCAAGAAGAGAGCAGGCTGAGAGGAGAACCTCATGTGAGAACTTGGCGGCAAATGAAAAGTCTCTTGAAAGGAAGATTTTTGCCCGCTGATTATGACCAAATCCTATTTATCCAATTTCAAAATTGTGCTCAAGGAAATAGGACTGTTTCAGATTACACGAAGGAGTTTCTAAGGCTACAATTGAGGTGCAACCTTGCTGAAACTGAAGAGCAACAAGTTGCAAGGTACATAAATGGTCTCAATGATGCTATTCAAGATCGATTGACGATGCAACAAATCTGGTCCGTTGATCAAGCAAAAGCTCTAGCCTTAAAGGCCGAGAGGTTTGTGAGGATGAGAAAGACAACTAAGGCTCCATATCCTCATACTGAAGTCTCATCTAGGAACCAACCTAATAGAGTGGAAGAAAAGACCATTCCACCAAAGACAGAATAGCCCATCCCAAAGGAAACTAGAAGCAAGGGTAAGGCAAATGAAGGATCAAAGTGCTATAAATGTGGTAAAGAGGGACACATATCCAGCGGTTGCCCATTAAGGAAATTTGTTAACATGACTATCCATGATGGTGAAAGCGATGAGGAAGAATACGAATCTGAAGATGTAGACCGACAAGAGGTTTGTCAAGAAGAAGGTGAAGAGGTGGTATGCGTGATCTAGCGTGTCCTATGTTCCACACCACAACGGAAGAAAATATTTTAGAGAAAATGCATGGTGAATGGCAAGGTATGCAAACTAGTGATTGATAGTTGCAGCTGCGAGAATCTTATCTCCCAGAAGTTGGTGGACCATTTAAAGCTTGAAACCCATGATCATCCAAATCCCTACACTTTTGGATGGATCAAGAAAGGAGTGAATATGAGGATCACCAAACAATGCAACCTGCCACTTTCTTTGGGTAAGCATTATCGCTCAAATGTGTTGTGTGATATGGTTGACATGGATGCCAGCCATGTTCTTCTTGGGAGGCCTTGGCAATATGATGTGGATACTACACACAAGGGCAAGGAAAATTCTTACTCTTTCATTTGTAACAAGAGAAAGATCATTATCTTAACAAACAAAACCGAAGGTAATACCTCTAAGGAGGAGGGGAAAACTATGTTAACTATCTCCCATACCTCTCATGAGTTTATGGAAGACTTGAAGAAGGCAGATTTGTGTGCTGCACTTGTTGTAAAGGGAGAAGAGCACCTGACTGTTGAAATTCCAGCAAAGGTACGTGGTTTATTGGCGGAATTTCATAACATACTTGGGGAGCCACATGGCTTGCCACCAATGAGAGGAATTCAACATAGAATTGACTTAATTCCGGGAGCAAGGCTTCCTAATCTTCCACACTATTGAATGAGCCCAAAGGAGCATGATATATTGAAGGAGAAAGTGGAGGAATTGCTGCAAAAGGGGCACATTCAAGAAAGTATTAGCCCATGTGATGTACCAGCCCTGCTCGCTCCTAAGAAAGATGGATCTTGGCGCATGTGTACGGACAGTAGAGCCATTAACAAGATCACCGTAAGGTATAGATTCCCTATTCCCCGTCTGGATGATATGTTGGATCAGCTTAGTGGAGCAAGAGTGGTCACAAATCTAGATTTGAGAAGTGGATATCATCAAATCCGTATAAGACCCGGGGATGAATGGAAAACCACCTTCAAGACAAAGGAAGGGTTGTTTGAATGGCTAGTCATGCCATTTGGACTCTCAAATGCACCGAGTACCTTTATGCACTTAATGAATCAATGCAAGTCCTTCGACCCTTCTGATGACCCACAAGTATAGGGGATCTATCGTAGCATTTTCGATAAGTAAGAGTGTCGAACCCAACGAGGAGCAGAAAGAAATGATAAGCAGTTTTCAGTAAGGTATTCTCTGCAAGCACTGAAATTATCAGTAATAGATAGTTTTGTGATAAGGTAATTTGTAACGAGTAGCAAGTAATAAAACTAAATAAGGTGCAGCAAGATGGCCCAATCCTTTTTGTAGCAAAGGACAAGCCTGGACAAACTCTTATATGAAGTAAAGCGCTCCCGAGGACACATGGGAATTATCGTCAAGCTAGTTTGCATAATGATCATATGATTCACGTTCGGTACTTTGATAATTTGACATGTGGGTGGACCGGTGCTTGGGTGCTGTCCTTACTTGGACAAGCATCCCACTTATGATTAACTCCTATTGCAAGCATCTGCAACTACAACAGAAGTATTAAGGTAAACCTAACCATAGCATGAAACATATGGATCCAAATCAGCCCCTTACGAAGCAACACATAAACTAGGGTTTGACCTTTTGTCACTCTAGCAACCAATCATCTACTTATTACTTCCCAATGCCTCCCTCTAGGCCCAAACAATGGTGAAGTGTCATGTAGTCGGCGTTCACATGACACCACTAGAGGGATGACAACATACATCTCATCAAAATATCGAACGAATACCAAATTCACATGACTACTAATAGTAAGACTTCTCCCATGTCCTCAGGAACAAACGTAACTACTCACAAAGCATATTCATGTTCATAATCATAGGGGTATTAATATGCATAATGGATCTGAACATATGATCTTCCACCAAGTAAACCAATTAGCATCAACTACAAGGAGTAATCAACACTACTAGCAACCCACAGGTACCGATCTGAGGTTTGGATACAAATATTGGATACAAGAGATGAACTAGGGTTTGAGATGAGATGGTGCTGGTGAATGATGTCTACTACACAACCTTCTTCTTGTAGACGTTGTTGGGCCTCCAAGTGCAAAGGTTTGTAGGACAGTAGCAAATTTTCCTCAAGTGGATGACCTAAGGTTTATCAATTCGTAGGAGGCGTAGGATGAAGATGGCCTCTCTCAAGCAACCCTACAACCAAATAACAAAGAGTCTCTTGTGTCCCCAACACACCTAATACAATGGTAAAATTGTATAGGTGCACTAGTTCGGCGAAGAGATGGTGATACAAGTGGTATATGGATGGTAGATAAAGGTATTTGTAATCTGAAATCATAAAAACAGAAAGGTAACGAATGATAAAAGTGAGCGTAAACGGTATTGCAATGCGTTGAAACAAGGCCTAGGGTTCAGACTTTCGCTAGTGCAAGTTCCCTCAACAATACTAACATAATTGGATCACATAACTATCCCTCAACATGCAACAAAGAGTCACTCCAAAGTCACTAATAGCGGAGAACAAACGAAGAGATTATGGTAGGGTATGAAACCACCTCAAAGTTATTCTTTCCAATCAATCCGTTGGGCTATTCCTATAAGTGTCACAAACAGCCCTAGAGTTCGTACTAGAATAACACCTTAAGACACAAATCAACCAAAACCCTAATGTCACCTAGATACTCAAATGTCACCTCAAGTATCCGTGGGTATGATTATACGATATGCATCACACAATCTCAGATTCATCTATTCAACCAACACATAGAACCTCAAAGAGTGCCCCAAAATTTCTACCGGAGAATCACGACGAAAATGTGTGCCAACCCCTATGCATAGGTTCATGGGCGTAACCCGCAAGTTGATCACCAAAACATACATCAAGTGAATCACATGGTATCCCATTGTCACCACGGATACGCACAGCAAGACATACATCAAGTGTTCTCAAATCTTTAAAGACTCAATCCGATAAGATAACTTCAAAGGGGAAACTCAATCCATTACAAGAGAGTAGAGGGGGAGGAGAAACATAAGATCCAACTATAATAGCAAAGCTCGCGATACCTCAAGATTGTATCACCTCAAGAACACGAGAGAGAGAGAGAGAGAGAGAGATCAAACACATAGCTACTGGTACATACCCTCAGCCCCGAGGGAGAACTACTCCCTCCTCGTCATGGAGAGCACCGGGATGATGAAGATGGCCACCGGAGAGGGATTGCCCCCTCCGGCAGGGTGCCGGAACGGGTCTAGATTGGTTTTCGGTGGCTACGGAGGCTTCTGGCGGCAGAACTCCTGATCAATTGTGCTCCCCGATTGTTTTAGGGTATATGGAGATATATAGGAGGAAGAAGTACGTCAGGGGGGCCACGAGGGTGGAGGGCGCGCCCAGGGGGTGGGTGTGCCCTCCTACCTCGTGGCCTCCTCGAAGCTTCCCTTACGTGGACTCAAAGTCTCCCGGGTTGCTTTCCTTCCAAAAATAAGTTCCGTGAAGTTTCAGGTCAATTGGACTCCGTTTGGTTTTCCTTTTCTGCGATATTCTAAAGCAAGGTAAAAACAGAAACTGGCACTGGGCTCTGGGTTAATAGGTTAGTCCCAAAAATGATATAGAAGTGTATAATAAAGCCCATAAACATCCAAAACAGTAGATAATATAGCATGGAGCAATAAAAAATTATAGACACGTTGGAGACGTATCAGCATCCCCAAGCTTAATTCCTGCTCGTCCTCGAGTAGGTAAATGATAAAAACAGAATTTTTGATGCGGAGTGCTACTTGGCATAATTTCAATGTAATTCTTCTTAATTGTGGCATGAATATTCAGATCCATAATATTCAAGACAAAAGTTTAATATTGACATAGAAACAATAATACTTCAAGCATACTAACTAAGCAATTATGTCTTCTCAAAATAACATGGCCAAAGAAAGTTCATCCCTACAAAATCATATAGTTTAGTCATGCTCCATTTTCGTCACACAAGAATGCTCTCATCATGCACAACCCCGATGACAAGCCAAGCAATTGTTTCATACTTTAGTAATCTCAAACCTATAAACCTTCACGCAATACATGAGCGCGAGCCATGGATATAGCACTATGGGTAGAATAGAATATGATGATGGGGGTTATGTGGAGAAGACAAAAATGGAGAAAGTCTCACATCAACGAGGCTAATCAATGGGCTATGGAGATGCCCATCGATTGATGTTAATGCAAGGAGTAGGGATTGCCATGCAACGGATGCACTAGAGCTATAAATGTATGAAAGCATGGTAAGAAAGACTTTGTTGCTAGGAAACATGGTAAAGAAAGAGAGCCTTGGCTTCAGAAACCCATGCCTTTTCCTCCCAAACCATCCAAGAAAAAGGATGATGAGGATTTTGAGCGCTTTGCTGAAATGATTAGACCTATCTTTTTGCGTATGCGATTAACTGATATGCTCAAAACCAATCCTTATGCTAAGTACATGAAAGATATTATTACAAATAAAAGAAAGATACCGGAAGCTGAAATTTCCACCATGCTTGCTAATTATACTTTTAAGGGTGGAATACCAAAGAAACTTGGAGATCCCGGTGTACCAACTATACCATGCTCCATTAAAAGAAACTATGTTAAAACTGCTTTATGTGATCTTGGAGCCGGTGTTAGTGTTACACCTCTCTCTTTATATCGTAGACTTGATTTGAATAAGTTGACACCTACGGAAATATCTTTGCAAATGGCTGATAAATCAACTGCTATACCTGTCGGTATTTGTGAGGATGTGCCTGTTGTAGTTGCAAACGTTACTATTTTAACGGACTTTGTTATTCTTGATATTCCCGAGGACGATAGTATGTCTATTATTCTTGGAAGACCCTTTTTGGATACTTCAGGGGCTGTTATTGATTGCACTAAAGGCAATGTCACTTTTCATGTTAATGGCAATGAGCATTGATACACTTTCCGAGGAAACAACCTCAAGTTCATAGTATCAACTCTATTGGGAAAATTCCATCGATTATATTTGGAGGTTTTGAATTTCCTCTTCCTACTGTCAAGAAGAAATATGATATTCTTATTATTGGCGATGTGCATATCCCCATTGAGGTAACATAGTGTTATTCAAAATTTCTCCGGTTCCATGTTATTCGGAATGAGTTCGTTAACAAGACTTGATCAACCTTGTTAGAGGATTCCTTTTGATGATCATGAGATGGATGAAACTAGAAGGCAAAACCTTCTGTATCCCACTTTTACTTTCTATTACTTATATTAAATAAAATGAAAATAAATATTTTTTTGTCTGTTATCTGATTATCCGTGCAATATAAAAATGCCTCGAAAATAAAAGTTCTCCAAATGCCTTGAAATTTAAATATGATTTTTTTCTAGAATAAGTGAGAATATTTGGCACTGAGAACACAGCAGGGGGGTCAACCACCTGCCCACGAGGGTGGAGGGCGCGCCCTACCCCCATGGGTGCGCCCCCCTGCCTCGTGGGCCCATGGTGGTCCTCCTCCACTTATTCTTGCACCCACACACTTCATCTTCCTCCCACAAACACGAATATCCAGCTCAAGCACGAGTTCTAGCTCACTTTGCTGCCATTTTCGATCTCCTTGCTCAAAGCACCTCTCACAAAACTGCTTGGGGAGATTGTTCCTTGGTATGTGACTCCTCCATTGGTCCAATTAGTTTTTTTTCTAGTGCTTTATTCATTGCAAATTTTTGCTGCTTAGGAGACCAAGTTCTTGAGCTTGCATGTCAAATTTATATGGTCAAAAGTAGTTTTGATGCATGATATAGGCCCTAGGCACTTGTAGGAGTAGTTGCTATCAATATTATTGAGTTTGGTTTACTTTTATTTCGAAGTTACTAAAAATTTCATAATTTTTCAAAAAATGATGAGGAGACTATTGAGGGGCTCATCGAGCCAAAGCTCGAAGGAAAAGGCACCGAAGCACCGCGGAGGTTCGGGCGTGTGAATGGCCTTCCGATGATTTCTTGAGAGCAACCGATATTTATGAAGATTTTCATGAGTTGGCTAGGAATGCAGGCCTCACTGCTTTCCTCCACGACCAATGCGATCAGTATCTCTTACTCACAAATACCTTTGTGCAAAACTTTCATTTCCATTCTAGGAATTCGCCACCTATGGTGGAGTTTCATTTATATGATGAGCATAAGGAGATGTCACTTTATGATTTTTGTCGGATTTGTTTAGTCCCTTTTGAGGGCAAGACAGAAGAACCACATCATGATGATGTGGAGGGGTTTATTGATACTATCACTGTAGGGGAAACTAGGAAGGTTTCCGATGCACGAATCGCTAGCATATATTTTCCTGTTTTACGTTACTCTGCATTATTTGCTAGTCGTTGCTTAATTGGACGCGGAAACTGTGGAAACCTTAGCATCCCTGATATAATTATTCTGCTCCACGGTTTATACAGTGATAACACTTTAAGTATGGGCGGTATTATTGCCAAACGGTTAAGTCTGAACCGTACCAATGGCCCCATCTTTGGAGGCATCTATGCTTCACGCCTAGCTGCACATTTTAACATACCTATTAGGCATTTTGAGAAGGAAGAAAAGGTGCTGCCTCGTGTTTATCTAGATTATAGAAGTATGGTGGCACATGATTTTATTGTTAAGAATAGGGAAGGAGAGCTTAAATATCAATTGTTCTTTAATAAACATCATCCTGAGACTATTACCCTGCCTGCTCCTTCTTTGTTTGATTTATCTTCAGGCACGTACCTTGTTCCGTTGAAGGCTATTCACGCCTATGATACGTCTCCAACGTATCTATAATTTTTGATTGCTCCATGCTATATTATCTTCTGTTTTGGACTATATTGGGCTTTATTTTCCACTTTTATATTATTTTTGGGACTAACATATTAACCGGAGGCCCAGCCCAGAATTGCTGTTTTTTTGCCTATTTCAGTGTTTTGAAACGGAATATCAAACGGAGTCCAAACGGAATAAACCTTTCTGGAACGTGATTTTCTTCCCGAATATGACCCAGGAGACTTGGACCTTACGCCAAGGAAGCTTCGAGGTGGGCACGAGGTAGGGGGGCGCGCCCTACACCCCCAGGCGCGCCCCCACCCTCGTGGGCCCACCGAAGCTCCACTGACGTACTTCTTCCTCCTATATATACCTATGTACCCCCAAACGAACAGAGACGGAGCCAAAAACCTAATTCCACCACCGTAACTTTCTGTATCCACGAGATCCCATCTTGGGGCCTGTTCTGGAGCTCCGTCGGAGAGGGATGTCATCATGGAGGGCTTCTTGAAAGTGCGTTATATCGACTAGAGGGGGGGGTGAATAGGCGATTTTTATGAAAGTCTTCAAAACGTGGAAGTTATGAAGACAAACGATAGAAATAAACCTATTACCCTGCAGCGGAAGGTAGACTACACTAGGCAAGCCATAGTCAAGTATTCAATAGAGTGAAAGCACAATGACTAATAGCAACAATGTAGTAAGGATCAGGTAGGAAGATATTGAGAAGCCACACAGAACACGCAGTCACTCAGTGAAGACAAACGATAGTGCGAACATACAATGACTTCACAAGGAGTAACAATAAGTAAAGAGAAGGGAAGATGAAATCAGTGACTCGCTGAAGACAATGATTTGTTGGACCAGTTCCAGTTGCTGTGACAACTGTACGTCTGGTTAGGGCCGCTAGGTATTTAAACCTTAGGACACACAGTCCCGGACACCCAGTCCTGAACACGTAGCTCAGGACACCCAGTCCTCACCGTATTCCCCTTGAGCCAAGGTCACACAGACCTCGCCCAATCACTCTGGTAAGTCTTCAAGGTAGACTCCCAAACCTTCACAGACTTCGTTCACCGGCAATCCACAATGTCTCTTGGATGCTCAGAACGCGACGCCTAACCGGCTGGAGGATGCACAGTCCTCAAGTGTAATAAGTCTTCAGATCACACAGACAAGAAGACTTAAGTGATGCCTAATTCTCTTTGGCTCTGGGTGGTTAGGGATTTATCCTTGCAAGGAATTCTCTCTCAAAGGCTTCGAGGTGGGTTGCTCTCAAACGACAAAAGCCGTACTCTGAATCTGAGCAGCCAACCGTTTATGGTTGTAGGGGGTGGGCTATTTATAGCCACTTGGCAACCCGACCTGATTTGTCCGAAATGACCCTGGGTCACTAAGGAACTGACACGTGTTCTAACGGTCAGATTTCAAACTCACACGACAACTTTACTTGGGCTACAAGCAAAGCTGACTTGCCCGACTCTGGACAAGATTCGCTCTCAAAGTCTTCACTCAAAGACATAGGTTTTGTTTAAGCATCACTTCAGTCATTCTGACTGGTTCTCTTGGACCCCACTTAACAGTACGGTGGTTCCTATGACTCAACACAGAAGAAGGAGAACTACGAAAGATCTAAGTCTTCGAGCTCCATAGGCTTCATGTGGTGTCTTCTCTCGTCATAGTCTTCAATGTGGATATCTTCATATACCACCTTTGACTTCAATGTCTTCATACATTTTTAGGGGTCATCTCTGGTAGGAAAACTGAATCAATGAGGGACTTCTACCTGTGTTATCCTGCAATTCTCACAAACACATTAGTCCCTCAACTAGGTTTGTCGTCAATACTCCAAAACCAACTAGGGGTGGCACTAGATGCACTTACAATCTCCCCCTTTTTGGTGATTGATGACAAATTAGTTGAAGTTTTCAACGGGGAATATAATCTGTGAAATTGTAAAGGATAAGGAATTGTCTTCATAAGTTGCAAGGGCTCCCCCTGAAGATGTGCATATAAGTAATTTGCTTTTGGAATGCAAATGCACATGGCAGGTTGTACTTGTGGAGATCCACTTCAACTTATGATGACAATCCACTATGCATGTGAAAGTATATGAAGATAATGACATGCATAATGGAAAATGGACGTCTGCAGAATGATCTAAGTGCGGAATTTATCGTCGCACATGCGGAATTTATCATCGCAACACAAGGTGGCAAATAAGTAGGAGACGACCATCGAGTTTAAGTGTTACAACTCAAAGAACCAAATATAAAGCAAAACGAGAGTTGTAAGAATGAAGCAAAATATAAAGCACCCGCCCATATGGACCCGCTTGAAGACTATCAACCTCATATGCTTCTCCCCCTTTTGTCAGTAAGGACCAAAAAGGTTTGAAGACATAGAGCATCTACTCGTTCCCATGAGGAGTAGGTGCTAAAGAGCTTGGAGCAGAGTCGAAGCGTGCTGAAGGAGGTGGCGGTGAAGTAGCATCGTCTTCATACTCGATCACTCTGGCATTCACAGTTGCAGCAGAGGAAGAGAACTCAGAGTCTTCAAGGGATGGAGTTCGTCGCAGCACTGCCCTTCGAGGAGGTGTGGAGTCAAACTTGAATCGCTCAGTGAAGCCATCCTCTTGAAGATCATCTTCAGAACACATCAGTGTTAGCCCTTTCCATGTGCGGCGAGAGGTTTCATGGGCAACAAAAGCATTCTTGGTGGCAAGATTGCGAATGTGATTAACATCCACCAAGAGGCTTTGCATCTGACGCTTCAGCCAGTCATGATGCCTATCCTGTTTCTGATGAAGAGCCATAAGAAGCTCTCGGTCGTTGAGAACACGAGTGCGCTTCTTGGGTCGTGGAGCAGTTGTACTGTTAGTGGCTTCAGTGAGAGCAGGATGCGGTGCACGTGTAGTGCCAGTCAAAGGATACACACGAGTTATGGCTTCAATGCCTTCAACATTCTGAGTGAAACTTTGATGCTCTGCATTCTGAAGACTGAGAGGTTCCTTGGCAGGCTCAGGATAGATGGCTTCAATAGACATATCCACATCAGGCAAAAAGATCCGATGGTTGTGGGCCGAGGGCTGATATGAGATAGCGGAGTGAAGTTTGATCAGCCGCATCACCCAAGGGGCGTAGATCTTCAAACCAAACAGATCAGAGCCAGATGCAGCAAGTTGGCGAATGAAGAAATCCTATGTATTGAAGCATTTTCCATGAAGAATGTAGAAGACCAAAGTCTTCATTGCACCTTCCAGCTTGGCATGGGGAGAATGTCCTTTGATTGGCCAGAGAGTTCGCCTTATGATGTGATAAATGGTTCTTGGCAGATACTCAAGGTCTTCAACGAAGAACTCCGTGGGATAAGCAGCATATTGGAGCAATGGCTTCATCATACTAAGCATCTGACTCATATTAGGTTCAGTCTTCTGAAAGATGCTCTCAATAGCTTCACTATGAAGCTGACAGCCATGCTCGTAGAGATCGCCAGGAGTGGGCAAACCAGTGAGCTCAATGATGTCAAAGGCTTTGGCTTCGTGATGAACGTTTCCAGTCATCCACTCCAGGACCCAAGTCTTCGGATCTCTGCTATACCCGCGGATGTGAAGTGTGGCATAGAATTGGAGCAGCAACTCTTCATTCCAATGCTCTTGGTCAGTGACGAACGGCAGCAGTCCAACCTCTTTGAAGTAATCCAGAGCTTCTTCCAGACAGGGCAGACCAGCTATTGCTTCAATGTCAAGGCGCTTGTGTGGGAAGATGCAACCTTGGTTGTAAAGAACGCATGAGTAATAGCTTCGCTGCGGATAACTCCAGAACCGATCAGATGATATTCTTTCCCTGGAGTAGGGGTTCCTGGAGCTGTTGAAGAATGTGTTGTCTGCTCTGAAGCCATTGATATTGAAGGAGCCAGGTGATGATGCAGGACCTGGGAACCTTGGCAATCTTGGGATTGGCTTCTGTACCTGAGGCCTGTGCTCAACATGATAGTCGAACTGGGGACCGGCAGCAGACTCAGGAACAGAAGTGGCGGGATCAGTGGCTTCGCTGACTTCTGGTGCTTTTGTTGGTGAAGGCTCCACATTAGCTTCAGCCATGACAGCGTCAGTGGCTTCAGTGGTGTTGGTAGTGGCAGCCGCAAGATTTTCCACCTCCACTTGACGAGTAGGAGGGTCGGTCACGATCACGTTCTCCTCGAGAACCGCTTCTTGGTGGGACAGGGGAGTGGCAACTTGTGGGACTTCTTCTTCAGCGGCTGATGTAGCCGGATTGTCTTCAGCAGAGACTTGAGGCTTTGGACCTTTGCGAAGCCTGCGCAACACGGGTGACGCTTGTGGAGTTGTTGTTGGCTGGGCCTCAATGTCTTCTTCCTCTTGTGAGTGATCCGCCCATGAAGCATCCTGTGCAATTGGCGTCAGTGGATGACCAATGCTGATGAGTTCGCTGTGCGTGAGCACAGACGATGATACCTGTTGGTGCTCAAGCTGAGGAATGGCTGCATCATCTTCAACATGGTCATGATGACCAATGTCTTCAGCAGCGATGGGATCAGCTGCTGGAAAGTCTTCAGCTTCATGAGCCTCTGTGAAAGCAGGCTCATGGACAGTCAGTTGACGTTCTTGTGGATCGGCGTCGGGGTGAACCATGGAAATGGGTTCAACAATCAAGGGCTCTGTGGGAGCAGCCCGTTCCTTCTTGGTCTTTCTTTTCTTCTTGGCGGGGGCAGTAGCAGAGGCTTCAGGATGTTTTCTCTTCCTTGCTTCAGCCTCAGCAGTCCTGGTCTTCTTCAGTTCTAAAGCGGTTGACCTGGCCTTTGGCTTCGGGCCAGTCATGCTAGTTGGGAAGACAAGGGGATCTGCTTCCTGCCTTGGTGCTTCGGGTTCAGCCATAGCAGGCTTCTTCGTCTTCTTGGCAGCCATCCTGGGGTCGATGCCAGGACGCCCAAGGGCCTTGCGCTTCTCAGCCTCATTGTAGGCTTGCACACACCTATCAGCCAGGACCTTCATGCGCTCACGAGAACCCTGAGCTTCTGCACGTTTCTTTAGAAAGGCTTCCTTGAGCTCGTGCATCATAATATTGAAATTCTTCACGTCTTGCACGCTGAGCTTGGCCATATGCTTCTTGAACTGAGATTTCTCAAAGTCAATCTTCTGCTTCAGTTCAACAATGCGTTGGGCGATAGCTAACTCTGAAGCAATGGCGCCATGGAAGGCGACACTGAGGCCAATGGGTAGTTGGAGATCGTCGAAGCTGATGTTTGGCGTGTCAAATCATTCATCAATGAAGTTGTGAATGACTGTTACATCAAAGAGAGGCAGATCATTGAAGATTTCTGCTTCTTCTTTGCTCTTGATGAGTTGCTCAAGAGCGTCATCTGCAAGATCTTCATCACTTGACAGATCAATGGCATCATTGCGCAGAATGGCAGCAGCTGTTAGCTCTTGGCCGGTGTGTGGCAGAGGCATCTTGACCTTCTGGGGCTTGGAGATGCGTGATAAATCTTCAGACTGCACATTGTCTTTAGGAGGTGCAGTTGCCAGTGGCTTCGCTCGTGAGATTTTTGGTGAAGGGGCAGACTTTGAAGCTTTAGGCTTCTTCAACTTCTTTGGCTTCGGTGCTGCAGGCGCTTCATCTGATTCAGTGTCAGCTACAGGCTCATTCACTGCAGTCCCTTGAACCAAGATATGGGCGATGAGGCCTTCAAGGTTGTAGATAGGACCGACGACATTGGGTTCTGCATCTCGTGTGCCATCAGCCCTTGGAGCTGAGGGACCAGGGTTGAAGTCTAGTCCCAATGTCTTCTTGTTTTTCTTCGCTGAGTTCTGGGCAAACTGGAAGTTGCACTTGAACAGAATGTCGTCACGACACCATAGTAGTGACGATGGGTGTGCATCAGCAGGCTGTGGCCCACAGACCATGCAGGGATAGAAGCCTTGTTCAATGGCTTCATCTCTAGACCAGGGTTGAAGATTCTTGTATAGGATGTCTCCCCACGGTCTCTTGATGGCATTTTTCTCAGCATATTCCTGGGTTACAAATCGGTATTTGAACCATTGTTCTGCCCAATATCTTCGAATCCATTGGATTCGGGTCTTGCGCTGATTGTAATCCTCTTCAGGATCTGTCTTGTATAGTTCTGAGAGGTCATCTGGTAGATCTCTAGATGTTTCTCCACGACGCTTTCTGCCACCCTTCCTTGCTGATTTCTCTGAAGCCATGAACTTTAAACTGAAAGGCTTCAACACGTTCAAAGGCTTCAAAGATTTTCGCTTGCAGGACAAATAGGAACTTGCTTCGGGAGAATTTATATGATGCTGTAAGAATTCTGCAAATGAATGCAGACTATGAGAACCAAGGGATTCTCCCACGGACATGTACCTGTGACAGCATTAAGGTGCGAGGGAAGGGGAAGAGGTCATATGCATTCTCAGAAGATTTTGAATATAAATCAGTTTAGAAGACATTGACCTCATCGTGCGAAGACATTCCTTCATAGATAAGGAGTTGGTTCCAGATTTGTATGAATCCAGAGATTAGTACAAGTGAGGAATTTAACTACTTTGTGAAGCATAAGTGAATATACTAGGCATGTTATGAGATGCAGTATGAGATAGATCTAACTTGTGTGAATAGAAACTGCTTGTGGTAGGAAGTGACAAAGCCATAGGATCAACGGTGCCGTAAAAAGGAAGTTTTATTTACCACACTAAGAACTGCTAGACGGAGTGGAAGATGAGGCCGAGCAGTTCGATCTTCCGTGCCCTAACTTGGCGACGGAGGACACCTACGGCGACGGTGGAGAGGACGATGTCCGCGGTCGGCGTGAAGACGGCGTCGGAGAGGTTGCGGCAGCAAAGCGCTTCATCGCCGGCGTCGTCGAGGGCTAGCGGTGGCGCTAGGGTTCGTGCGAGAGTGGAAGAAGAGATAATGACCGCCGTGAAGTGTGTATTTATAGGTACAGGGGCGGCACTGCGTTATTACACAGGTGCCCCTGGCGATTCGCATCTGAGGAACACGTGGCCATCATGCAGAATTTTGGGGTTTGTTCCACGTCCCACGCACGCCTGGATTGTCGGGTGGTCGTTCCTACTTCTTCGGGTTTCATGTGGAGGAATGAGCATTGAAAGTGGACTTAAAGTTTGTCTTTGTATCTTCTGCTGACAAGGACGCAAAGAAGACATTCGACAGTTTCAATAGAATGCATATGATTTGGAGAGATAGAGTTTGAGATAGATAGCATAGAGAGGTTAGGGTCCGATCACATTCACTTAGTTCAAAAGATTCAACAAGAAGACATAGCTATAAGTGAATGCTGTAGAGGACAGAACACTAGTATATATATATAATCAACATAGTGAAGATAATCATGAAGACATGTTGAGATTGAAGCCAAACCAAATGTGAAGACATAGCAAGGTAACGCCATGAGTGAAACACTTCAAAATAGAACATTTGGTGGTGGCGTTACCCATCGTATAGGAAGTATTAGACCCAGACACGGCGCACAATTATCGTGGCGCTCCGAAGTCAAATTCCACATTAATGTATTCACACTTAGAATGTATGTCTTCATTGATTGAAGATATACTTTACTTCGTGTGTTGCACATCTAAGTCATCAATATGCATAAGGGTTAGGATGTGTGCCTGATCACAGGACATTTGAGGATTCCAGGATATTTAGCTCACACCGTAACTTGCAAAATCTCTTCTCATCCAAGGGCTTGGTGAAGATATCTGCCAATTGCTCTTCAGTGTTGACGTGTATGATATCAATATCTTCCTTCACAACATGATCTCTGAGAAAGTGATGACGAATTTCAATGTGCTTTGTCTTCGAGTGCTGAACTGGGTTGTAGGCAATCTTGATGGCGCTTTCGTTGTCGCAGTAGAGTGGCACTTGCTTCAGATGAATGCCATAGTCCTTGAGTGTTTGCTTCATCCACAGAAGCTGAGCGCAGCAAGATCCAGCAGCAATGTATTCAGATTCAGCAGTGGAGAGAGATACACAGTTCTGTTTCTTTGAAGACCAACATACAAGTGATCGTCCCAGAAAGTGACATGTGCCTGATGTAGACTTGCGATCAACTTTGTCACCAGCATAATCAGCATCCGAGAATCCAACCAGATCAAACTCTAAGCCCTTTGGATACCATAATCCTAGAGTTGGGGTGTGAGCCAAATATCGAAGAATTCGCTTCACAGCTAAGTGATGCGACTCCTTTGGTGCCGCTTGGAATCGAGCACACATGCAAACACTAAGCATAATATCTGGCCTAGATGCACATAGATAAAGTAAAGAACCAATCATGGAGCGGTATACCTTTTGATCGAACTCTTTACCATTGTCGTCAGGACCCAGATGATGCTTGGCTGGCATTGGCGTCGTGAAGCCTTTGCAGTCTTGCATACCGAACTTCTTCAGGCAATCTTTGAGATACTTCTCTTGAGATATGAAGATGCCGTTGCATTGCTGTCGTATTTGAAGACCGAGAAAGAACTTCAGCTCTCCCATCACAGACATTTGATATTGCTCTTGCATCATATATCCAAACTCTTCACTGTACTTCTGATTGGTGCAGCCGAAGATAATGTCATCCACATATATTTGGCACACAAATAGTTCACCATCATATGTCTTCGTGAAGAGAGTGGGGTCGAGGGAACCAGGTATGAAGCCTTTGCTCTTCAGGAAGTACTTGAGTGTGTCATACCAGGCCCAAGGGGCTTGTTTGAGGCCATACAGTGCCTTGTTGAGCTCGTATACCATGTCAGGATGTTTTGGATCTTCAAAGCCAGGTGGTTGTGCAACATACACTTCTTCTTCAATCTTGCCATTGAGGAAGGCGCTCTTCACATCCATTTGATAAAGGAGTATGTTGTGATGATTTGCATAGGCCAGCAGTATGCGTATGGCTTCAAGTCTAGCCACCGGAGCAAATGTTTCATCAAAGTCAATGCCTTCCACTTGAGTATATCCTTGAGCAACAAGACGAGCTTTGTTTCTGACAACTTGACCATGCTCATCTTGCTTGTTGCGATATATCCATTTGGTGCCTATTATGTTGTGCTTCCGAGGATCGGGACGCTTGACCAGTTCCCATACATTATTCAGCTCAAACTGTTGAAGCTCGTCTTGCATAGCTTGAATCCATTCAGGTTCCATGAAGCCTTCTTCATGCGAAGTGCCCACAGAAATTTGCTAGCTGAGTTGCCCTTGAACGAGTGAGTGGACCGGGTGCATTGATGCTATCAATTATTCTTTCAATCTGCACTTCATTGGCAACGCGAGGATGTACAGGGTGAAGATTTTGCTCTTGCTGATCATTGTCGTTGTTAGAAGGAATGTCTTCAGGTTGAGCATTGTCTTCATGTTGATCAGGTGCTGAGATGGTAAGTTCTTCTTCAGGATGAGCTTCAGAAGGTATAATTTCTCCAGTTCCCATTAGCTTGATTGATTCACTGGATGGAACTTCATCTAGCACATTTGGCAATTGCTCTCTTTGTGAACCGTTGGTCTCATCGAACCGCACATCCACTGTTTCACCACTTTGTAATGAAAGAGATTGAAGACTCTGTAGGAGTGCGAATCCTTTCCATATCCAAGCATAAAACCCTCATGTGCTTTTGGTGCAAACTTTGAGGTGTGATGTGGGTCCTTGATCCAGCACCTGGCGCCAAATACTCTGAAGTAACTGACATTTGGCTTCTTGCCAGTAAGGAGCTCATAAGATATCTTGTTCAGAAGCTTGTGAAGATAAACACGATTGATTGTATGGCATACAGTATCAATGGCTTCAGGCCAGAATTTTCTTGGAGTCTTGTATTCATCTAGCATCGTTCTGGCCATCTCAATGAGTGTTCTGTTCTTGTGTTCGACGACCCCATTCTGCTGTGGCGTGTACGGGGCTGAGAACTCATGTGTGATGCCCAAGGTATCAAGATATGTATCAAGGCCAGTGTTCTTGAATTCAGTGCCATTGTCACTTCTGATATGCTTTATTTTGGCGCCATAGTTGTTCATTGCTCGATTGGCGAAGCGTCTGAAGACATCCTGCACTTCAGTCTTGTAAAGGATTATGTGCACCCAAGTATATCTAGAATAATCATCAACAATGACAAAGCCATAGAGACAAGAAGTAGTAGTAAGAGTTGAGTAATGTGGGACCGAAAAGATCCATGTGAAGCAGTTCGAATGGTCGAGTAGTGGTCATGATTGTCTTCGAGGGATGTTTGGCCCTCGTCATCTTTCCTGCCTCACAGGCACCGCATAAGTGATCTTTCTTGAACTTGACGCCCTCGATGCCTATGACATGCTTCTTCTTTGCCAGGGTGTGGAGGTTCCTCATGCCAGCATGCCCAAGCCTCCGATGCCAGAGCCAGCATTCTGAAGCTTTTGCTAGAAGACATACGGCAAGCTGTGGTCCTGCTGAGAAATCTACCATGTACAAATCATCTTTTCGATACCCTTCAAATACTAGAGACTTGTCAAATTCCATTAGAACAAGGCAACGATATTTTCCAAATATTACGATCATGTTTAAATCGCAAAGCATTGAGACAGACATTAAGTTGAAGCCAAGGGATTCAACAAGCATGACTTTATCCATGTGTTGATCCCTTGAGATTGCAACTCTACCTAGACCCAATATCTTACTTTTACCAGAGTCAGCAAATGTGATGTGGCTCTTGTCGGATGGACGTAAGGTTGAGTCCATAAGAAGGCTTCTTTTGCCAGTCATGTGATTTGTACACCCACTATCAATAATCCATTCTGAAGACGCTGGTGTCGTACCCTATAGTGCAGTTAGGGGGATAGGCTTCACGAAGAGCATTGTGAAGCAAAAACATTTGACGAACCAGTGGGTTATGAAAGCTTAGATCCAGATTAGGACTAATAGGGAGAGTAGCAAGTGATTCAGGAACGAAGTACATAGTAAGACCATTTGGGCATTTGATCTTGCGCCCTACAAGATGTTTAAGGTCCCCAGCAATAGCGTCAGACGATTTTGGTTTTCTGCTGGAGACCTTTCCCTGCAAAAGATAGTTAAGCTTTCTTTGCCACCCACATCTTCAAGGGTGGCTTAGAAGCAATAAGTCTAAGTGCAGCATCTGAGAACTTTGGCTTTGGAGCCCTAGCAAACAGACTTGCAGGCGGACAATAGTACTCATAAGAATAAGCAGAATAGTTCTTGGTCTTATGAACATGGCGGTTTGATGAACCGCTCTCATATTCATAGGCCTGAGTATGGTTTCCCTGCAAAACATTTGCGTTAGTGCGACTCAGGTGAGTCCTCTGTCTATATGAAGCCTTTGGACCGTATGAAGCCTTTGGTCTGAGGTTTGTCTTCTTCACGTGAGGTGTCATGATGACATTCACAGGAAGATTCTCCAGACACCTTTTCGGAACCCAGATCTTCTTCATAGGCGGTCCATTCCTGCAGTTAGTACCAATGTACCTATCAAACACTTCACCATTCTGATTCTTAAACAGTATATAGTTTGCATCAAAGGATTCATCAATGACAATGGGGTTAGCACAAGTGAACCCAGATAGAGTGGATGGATTTGCTGAAAATTCCTTTGCAGCAACCCATGTGGTTTTGGGGTACTGCTTAGGTTTCCAGTAAGAGCCATCAGCATTCATTTTCCTTACGAACCCAACACCCTCTTTCCTCGGGTTTCGGTTCAAAATCTGCTTTTTGAGGACATCACATAGTGTCTGATGCCCTTTAAAACTTTTGTACATCCCTGTTTCAAGCAATGTCTTCAACCTAGCATTCTCATCAGCAATAGCAGTGGAATCCTCAGCAGAGGGGTTAGTTCCCACATCAACAGTTGAAGATATTGCAACAGTAGCAGCAGTAGAACATTCAGCAACAGTAGTAGCATTATCACGCTCAATGCATTTAAGACATGGTGGTTCAAATCCTTCCTGAGCGGAGCTGATCTGTTCGGCGCGAAGTGACTCGTTTTCCTTTTGAAGATCTTCATGAGCCGCTCTCAATTTCTCAAGATATTGCTTCCTTTGAAGATAATCATAAGAAAGCTTTTCATGAGTTGTTGAGAGAGTTTCATGACGACTTTCAAGTTCCTCATACTTAACGTGAAGATTTTTTATGTCTTCAATTAAGGATTCAGATCGAGTCATTTCAGCACCTAACAGATCATCGCTTCTGTCTAACAGTTTTTGAATATGTTCCATAGCTTTCTGTTGTTCAGTTGCAATTTTAGCAAGTGTTTTGTAGCTGGGTCTTGAACCACAATCAGAGTCATCATCACTAGATGTTTGATAGTGAGTAGTGCATGTGTTTACCTTGGCACCGCGTGCCATGAAGCAGTAGGTAGAACCAGAGTAGTCCTTGTCATTTGCATCGGTGTCGGTGATGAAGTCATTGTCTTCAGTGTTGAAGATGGACTTGGCAACGTATGCTGTAGCCAGACTTGCGACGCCTGAATCGGACTCCTCCTCAGACTCCACCTCCGCCTCCTCAGAAGCGGATTCCTCCTCTGAATCCATTTCCTTGCCAACAAACGCACGTGCCTTACCAGATGAGCTCTACTTGTGTGATGAAGACTTTGAGGAAGACTTGGAAGAAGACTTTGAGTATTTCTTCTTCTTCTTGTCGTCAGAGTCATATTCCTTGCTCTTCTTCTTCTTTTTGTTCTCATTGTCCCACTGCGGACACCCAGAGATGAAGTGGCCAGGTTTCTTGCACTTGTGACATGTTTTCTTCTTATAGTCGTGAGCAGAAGCTTCATCATTCCTTGAGCTTGATCGGGAAGACTTTCTGAAACTTTTCTTCTTGGTGAATTTCTGGAACTTCTTCACAAGCATAGCAAGTTCCCTTCCAATGTCTTCAGGATCATCTGAACTGCTGTCAGATTCTTCTTCAGATGAGGAGACAGCTTTTGCCTTCAAGGCACGAGTTCGCCCATAGTTTGGACCGTAGATATCTCTTTTCTCAAAAAGCTGAAACTCATGTGTGTTGAGCCTCTCAAGTATGTCAGACGGATCGA
The DNA here is from genome assembly GCF_002162155.2 of Triticum dicoccoides. NCBI lineage: Eukaryota > Viridiplantae > Streptophyta > Magnoliopsida > Poales > Poaceae > Triticum > Triticum dicoccoides. The sequence continues at coordinate 2,590,464 of NC_041390.1, read as the reverse complement.
GTGTCTTGAAATCAGGACGTTCTTGAATCATCAGGGCTAGGGTGTCAAACGAACTATCAAGTGATCTCAGTAGTGTCTTGACGACTTCATTTTTGGTGATCTCAGTAGCGCCGAGGGCTTGAAGCTCATTTGTGATGTCAGTGAGTCGGTCAAATGTGAGCTGGACATTCTCATTGTCATTTCGCTTGAAGCGGTTGAAGAGGTTGCGAAAGACACTGATTCTCTGATCTCTCTGGGTTGAGACGCCTTCATTGACCTTGGAGAGCCAGTCCCAGACCAGCTTAGATGTTTCCAAAGCACTCACACGGCCATACTGTCCTTTGGTCAGATGACCACAGATGATATTCTTGGCAGTAGAGTCCAGTTGAACGATAGTGCGAACATACAATGATTTCACAAGGAGTAACAGTAAGTAAAGAGAAGGGAAGATGAAATCAGTGACTCGCTGAAGACAATGATTTGTTGGACCAGTTCCAGTTGCTGTGACAACTGTATGTCTGGTTAGGGCGGCAAGGTATTTAAACCTTAGGACACACAGTACCGGACACCCAGTCCTGAACACGCAGCTCAGGACACCCAGTCCTCACCATATTCCCCTTGAGCTAAGGTCACACAGACCTCGCCCAATCACTCTGGTAAGTCTTCAAGGTAGACTCCCAAACCTTCACAGACTTCGTTCACCGGCAATCCACAATGTCTCTTGGATGCTCAGAATGCGACGCCTAACCGGCTGGAGGATGCACAGTCCTCAAGTGTAATAAGTCTTCAGATCACACAGACAAGAAGACTTAAGTGATGCCTAATTCTCTTTGGCTCTGGGTGGTTAGGGCTTTATCCTCGCAAGGAATTCTCTCTCAAAGGCTTCGAGGTGAGTTGCTCTCAAACGACAAAAGCCGTACTCTGAATCTGAGCACCCAACCGTTTATGGTTGTAGGGGGTGGGCTATTTATAGCCACTTGGCAACCCGACCTGATTTGTTCGAAATGACCCTGGGTCACTAAGGAACTGACACGTGTTCCAACGGTCAGATTTCAAACTCACATGGCAACTTTACTTGGGCTACAAGCAAAGCTGACTTGCCCGACTCTGGACAAGATTCGCTCTCAAAGTCTTCACTCGAAGACATAGGTTTTGTTTAAGCATCACTTCAGTCATTCTGACTGGTTCTCTTGGACCCCACTTAACAGTACGGTGGTTCCTATGACTCAACACAGAAGAAGGACAACTACGAAAGATCTAAGTCTTTGAGCTCCATAGGCTTCATGTGGTGTCTTCTCTTGTCATAGTCTTCAATGTGAATATCTTCATATACCACCTTTGACTTCAATGTCTTCATACATTTTTAGGGGTCATCTCTGGTAGGAAAACCGAATCAATGAGGGACTTCTACCTGTGTTATCCTGCAATTCTCACAAACACATTAGTCCCTCAACTAGGTTTGTCGTCAATACTCCAAAACCAACTAGGGGTGGCACTAGATGCACTTACACTTCTACATCATCATAGCCTCTCCGATGAAGTGTGAGTATTTTACCTCAGACCTTCGGGTCCATAGTTATTAGCAAGATGGCTTCTTCTCTCTTTTTGGATCTCAATACAAAGTTCTCCCCCTCTCTCGTGGAGATCTATTCGATGTAATCTTCTTCTTTTTGCGGTGTGTTTGTTGAGACTGATGAATTGTGGGTTTATGATCAAGTCTATCTATGAATAATATTTGAATCTTATCTGAATTCTTTTATGTATGATTGGTTATCTTTGCAAGTCTCTTCGAATTATCCGTTTGGTTTGGCTAACTAGATTGGTAGTTCTTGCCATGGGAGAAGTGCTTAGCTTTGGGTTCCATCTTGCGGTGTCCTTTCCCAGTGACAGAAGGGGCAACAAGGCACGTATTGCATCGTTGCCATCGAGGATAACAAGATGGGGTTTATTTCATATTGCATGAATTTACCTCTCTACATCATGTCATCTTGCTTAAAGCGTTACTCTATTTTTAACTTAATACTCTAGATGCATGCTGGATAGCGGTCGATGAGTGGACTAATAGTAGTAGATGTAGAATCGTTTCGATCTACTTGTCACGGACGTGATGCCTATATACATGATCATGCCTAGATATTCTCATAACTATGCTCAATTCTGTCAATTGCTCAACAGTAATTTGTTCACCCACCGTGGAATACTTATGCTCTTGAGAGAAGCCAGTAGTGAAACCTATGGCCCCCGGGTCTATTCTCATCATATCAATCTCCATCACTTTAATCTTGCTTTGCTTTTTTACTTTGTCTTTTATTTTTCACTTTGCATCTCTATACCAAAAATATTATATCTATCAGATCTCACTCTCGTAAGTGACCGTGAAGGGATTGACAACCCTAATCGCGTTGGTTGCGAGTAGCTATCGTTTTGTGCAGGTACGAGGGACTTGAGCGTGGCCTCCTACTGGATTGATACCTTTTTTCTCAAAAACTGAGGGAAATACTTACGCTACTCTGCTACATAATCCTTTCCTCTTCGGGGAAATCCAACGCAATCTCAAGAGGTAGCAGCCTATCGGAACCCTGCACCAGCCGAGGAGCCAGAGCCGGAACCACAAGTTGATCCCTCACGACAGTCTAATTACCAGTGGGATCCGGAGATGATTGTCAGCCAGTGGCAATCGGAGTCTTCCTCGTCTTCTTCTCAGTACGACCCCAACTACTATTATGGATATCCGCCAGGCCAGTTGTGGCCATAGACCAACTTAGGCCAAAAGCCTAAGCTTGGGGGAGTACGTATTTCCCACCGACATTACATTTATGTTCACACACTCATTGCTAGATGTCGGTGCTCATACTTTTTCATTGTATCATCCATGATAGTTTAATTTCCTTTTTATGCTTTCTTCTTGTGTGTTTAATAAACCTTAAGAAAACCAAAAAAAATAGTTGTAGCTTTTAGTTAGTTGAATTTCCATGCTTGTAGTAGTAATGAAAAAGAAAGCCCAAAAATATTTCCTGTTCTTCTTTTGCTTGTTGGGAGCTTTCTCGTGTAAATAGTTTTATTTCTTTCCTTTTATTTGGGGGTCGATAGGAGAAGACCATAATTAAATTGTTGAAGTGGCTCTTATATGCATACTTGTTGATCTGACAAAAAAGCCCATATTGCCTTGTCTTCTCCTGTTTATTGAATGCTTGCAGATTCCAGCTTAGTCCAATGCACGTGCACTATTATTATTATTCACACTATTCGGTCGTGCAAGTGAAAGGCAATTATGATGTTATATGATGGACTGGCTGAGATGAGAAAAGCTGGTATGAACTCGACCTCTTTTGTTTTTGTAAATATGATTAGTTCATCGTTCCTGATTCAGCCTATTATGAATAAACATGTTTGCAATGACAACTAGAGATCATAGTTTCTTATGCCATGCTTGATTAGCTATGAGTTATAATGGTTTACCTTGCGTGCCAACATGCTATTAAAATGGTTATGATGTGGTATGATAGGGTGGTATCCTCCACTGAATGATTTAAGTGACTTGACTTGGCACATGTTCACGCATGTAGTTGAAACAAAATCAACATAGCCTTCACGATATTTATGTTCATGGTGGATTATATCCTACTCATGCTTGCATTCGGTGTTGATTAATTTTAATGCATGTTTGTGACTGTTGTCGCTCTCTAGATGGTCGCTTCCCAGTCTTTTGCTAGCCTTCACCTATACTAAGCGGGAATACTGCTTGTGCATCCAAACTCCTTCAACCCCAAAGTTATTCCACATGAGTCCACTATACCTACCTATATACGGTATCTACCTGCCATTCCAAGCAAATTTGTATGTGCCAAACTCTAAAGCTTCAAATAAGTATCCTGTTTTGTATGCTCGAATAGCTCATGTATCAACTAGGGCTGTCTGTATCTTCCATGTTAGGCGGGTTATTCTCAAGAGGAGTGGACTCCGCTCCTCACTCACGAGATAAATGGCTGGTCACCGGGATGCCCAGTCCCATGCTTTATGCAAACTAAATCAAAATAATTGCAAACAAAACTCCCCCTGGGACTCTTGTTAGTTGGAGGCACTCGTTGTTTCGAGCAAGCCATGGATTGATGCTTGTTGGTGGAAGGGGGAGTATAAACTTTACCATTCTGTTTGGGAACCGCCTATAATGTGTGTAGCATGGAAGATATCGCCATCTCTTGGTTTTTATGTTGACAATGAAAGTATACCGCTCAAAATATTATTCACCTCTGTTTCAAAACCGAGCTCTGGCACTTCTACAAATCCCTGCTTCCCTCTGTGAAGGGCCTATCTATTTACTTTTATGCTGAGTCATCATCCTCTTATTAAAAAGCACCAGTTGGAGAACACCACTGTCATTTGCATTCATTACTGTTAGTTTACATTGAGTATGACTTGAATGGATCTCTTTTACCATGAATTACAATGTCTAGTCGGTCCTTGGTCTTTAAAGGTGCTCTGCATTTATGTTTTGCGGTCTCAGAAAGGGCCAGCGAGATACCATCTTGTTATATCATATTATGATTGTTTTGAGAAAGTGTTTTCATCCGAGATTTATCATTATTGCTCGCTAGTTGAATATGCTATTGATATGAGTAAACTTGAGACCTGAGCGTTATTGCGAATGTGGTTAGTTATAATCTTTGCTGAAAACTTGAATGCTGGCTTTACATATTTACAACAACAAGAGCAAACAGAGTTTGTAAAAGTTTTTCTTTATCACTTTCAGTTTGTCAACTAAATTGCTTGAGGACAAGCAAAGGTTTAAGCTTGGGGGAGTTGATACGTCTCCAACGTATCTAATTTTCCAAACACTTTTGCCCTTGTTTTGGACTCTAACTGGCATGATTTGAATGGAACTAACCCGGACTGACGCTGTTTTCAACAGAATTACCATGGTGTTATTTATGTGCCGGAGCAAATGTTCTCGGAATGACCTGAAACTTCACGGAGACACTTTTCAGAAAATAAGAAAAATACCTGCAAAAGATGGAGGCCAGGGGGCCCACCACCTCTCCACGAGGGTGGGGGGCGCGCCTGCCCCCCTAGGGCGCGCCCCCTACCTCATGGGCCCCCTGTTGCCTCTCCGACTCCAACTCCAACTCCATATATTGAGTTTCGGGGAGAAAAAAATCAGAGAGAAGAATGTTGAAAATATGCCCTAGAGGCAATAATAAATTGGTTATTATTATATTTCCTTGTTCATGATAATCGTTTATTATCCATGCTAGAATTGTATTGATAGGAAACTCAGATACATGTGTGGATACATAGACAACACCATGTCCCTAGTAAGCCTCTAGTTGACTAGCTCGTTGATCAATAGATGGTTACGGTTTCCTGACCATGGACATTGGATGTCGTTGATAACGGGATCACATCATTAGGAGAATGATGTGATGGACAAGACCCAATCCTAAGCCTAGCACAAGATCATGTAGTTCGTATGCTAAAGCTTTTCTAATGTCAAGTATCATTTCCTTAGACCATGAGATTGTGCAACTCCCGGATACCGTAGGAGTGCTTTGGGTGTGCCAAAACGTCACAACGTAACTGGGTGGCTATAAAGGTACACTACAGGTATCTCCGAAAGTGTCTGTTGGGTTGGCACGAATCGAGACTGGGATTTGTCACTCCGTGTAACGGAGAGGTATCTCTGGGCCCACTCGGTAGGACATCATCATAATGTGCACAATGTGACCAAGGAGTTGATCACGGGATGATGTGTTATGGAACGAGTAAAGAGACTTGCCGGTAACGAGATTGAACAAGGTATCGGGATACCGACGATCGAATCTCGGGCAAGTATCGTACTGCTAGACAAAGGGAATTGTATACGGGATTGATTAAGTCCTTGACATCGTGGTTCATCCGATGAGATCATCGTGGAACATGTGGGAGCCAACATGGGTATCCAGATCCCGCTGTTGGTTATTGACCGGAGAGTTGTCTCGGTCATGTCTGCATGGTTCCCGAACCCGTAGGGTCTACACACTTAAGGTTCGATGATGCTAGGGTTATAGGGAAAGTATGTACGCGGTTACCGAATGTTGTTCGGAGTCCCGGATGAGATCCCGGACGTCACGAGGAGTTCCGGAATGGTCTGGAGGTAAAGATTGATATATAGGAAGTATGGTTTTGGCCACCGGAAGTGTTCCGGGCATCACCGGTAGTGTACCGGGACCACCGGAGGGGTCCGGGGGTCCACCAGGTGGGGCCACCAGCCCCGGAGGCCTACATGGGCCAATAGTGGGAAGGGACCAGCCCCTATGTGGGCTGGGGCGCCTCCCACCAAGGCCCAAGGCGTCCTCAAGAGGAGAGGGGGCAAACCCTAGGCGCGGATGGGCCCTAAGGCCCACCCTAGGTGCGCCCCCCTCTCTCTCCCCCTTGGCCGCCTCCCAGATGGGATCTGGGGGCTGCCGCCACCCCTAGGGAGGGAACCCTAGGTGGGGGCGCAGCCCCTCCCCTTCCCCTATAAATACTTGAGGTTTGGGGCTGCCCAACACATATGATTTGCTCTCCCTGTTGGCGCAGCCCTACCCCTCTCCCTCCTCGTCTCTCGTAGTGCTTGGCGAAGCCCTGCTGGAGTCCCGCGCTCCTTCACCACCACCACGCCGTCGTGCTGCTGCTGGATGGAGTCTTCCCCAACCTCTCCTTCTCCCCTTGCTGGATCAAGGCGTAGGAGACGTTACCAGGCTGTACGTGTGTTGAACACGGAGGTGCCATCCGTTCGGCACTAGGATCATCGGTGATTTGGATCACGACGAGTACGACTCCATCAACCCTGTTCACTTGAACGCTTTCGCTTAGCGATCTACAAGGGTATGTAGATGCACTCTCCTTCCCCTCGTTGCTAGATTACTCCATAGATTGATCTTGGTGATGCGTAGAAAATTTTGAATTTCTGCTACGTTCCCCAACAGTGGCATCATGAGCTAGGTCTATGCGTAGTTACTTTGCACGAGTAGAACACAAAGTAGTTGTGGGCGTCGATATTGTCAGTTATCTTGCCGTTACTAGTCTTATCTTGATTCGGCGGCATCGTGGGATGAAGCGGCCCGGACCAACCTTACACGTACGCTTACGTGAGACCGGTTCCACCGACTGACATGCACTAGTTGCATAAGGTGGCTGGCGGGTGTCTGTCTCTCCCACTTTAGTCAGATCGGATTCGATGAACAGGGTCCTTATGAAGGGTAAATAGAAATTGGCAATTCACGTTGTGGTTTTGGTGTAGGTAAGAAACGTTCTTGCTAGAAACCTATAGCAGCCACGTAAAAACTTGCAACGACAATTAGAGGACGTCTAACTTATTTTTGCAGCATATGCCTTGTGATGTGATATGGCCAAAAGGATGTGATGAATGATATATGTGATGTATGAGATTGATCATGTTCTTGTAATAGGAATCACGACTTGCATGTCGATGAGTATGACAACCGGCAGGAGCCATAGGAGTTGTCTTTATTTATTTATGACCTGCGTGTCAACATAAACGTCATGTAATTGCTTTACTTTATTGCTAAAGCGTTATCCATAGTAGTAGAAGTAATAGATGACGAGACAACTTCAAGAAGACACGATGATGGAGATCATGATGATGAAGATCATGGTGTCATGCCGGTGACAACGATGATCATGGAGCCCCGAAGATGGAGATCAAAAGGAGCAAAATGATATTGGCCATATCATGTCACTATTTGATTGCATGTGATGTTTGTCATGTTTTACATCTTATTTTCTTAGAATGACGGTAGCTTAAATAAGATGATCCCTCACTAAAATTTCAAGAAAAGTGTTCCCCCTAACTGTGCACCGTTGTGAAGGTTCGTTGTTTCGAAGCACCACGTGATGATCGGGTGTGATAGATTCTAACGTTCGAATACAACGGGTGTAAGCCAGATTTACACAGCAAAAACACTTAGGTTGACTTGACGAGTGTAGCATGTACAGACATGGCCTCGGAACACGGAAGACCGAAAGGTCGAGCATGAGTCGTATAGAAGATACGATCAACATGAAGATGTTCACCGATGTTGACTAGTCTGTCTCACGTGATGATCGGACACGGCCTAGTTGACTCGGATCATGTTTCACTTAGATGACTAGAGGGATGTCTATCTGAGTGGGAGTTCATTAGATGAACTCAATTATCATGAACATAGTCTAAATTGTCTTTGCAAATATGTTGTAGATAAATAGCTCACGTTGTAGCTCCCTGTTTCAATACGTTCCTAGAGAAGGATTAAGTTGAAAGATATTGTAAGCAATGATGCGGACTGGGTCCATAGTCCGAGGAGTGTCCTCACTGCTACACAGAAGGCTTACGTCTTTGATGCACCGCTCGATGTGCAAACCCCTACAACGTCGTCTGTGGATGTTGTCAACACCTGACAGACACATCCTGATGACTACTTGATAGTTTAGTGCACCATACTTTGCGGCTTAGAATCGGGATTTCAATGACATTTTGAACGCCACAGAACATATGAGATGATCCAAGAGCTGAAATTGGGATTTCAGGCTCATGCCCGTGTTGAGAGGTGTGAGACCTCTGACAAGTTCTTTTGCCAACAAGATGGAGGAGAATTGCTCAGCTAGTGAGCATGTGCTCAGAATGTCTGGGGTGCTACAATCACTTAAATCAAGTGGGAGTTAAACTTCCAGATAAGATAGTGATTGATAGAGTTCTCTAGCCACTATCACTAAGCTACTAGATCTTCGTGATGAACTATGACATGCAAGGGATGGAGTTGATCCCGGAGCTGTTCGCGGTGCTTAAGACCGCAAAAGGTAGAAATCAAGAAGGAGCATCAAGTGTTGATGGTTTAACAAGACCACTGGTTTCAAGAAGGGCAAGGGCTAGAAGGGAAACTTCATGGATGGCAAATCAGTTGCCGCTCCAGTGAAGGAACCCAAGGTTGAACCCAAATCCGAGACTAAGTGCTTCTATTGTAAGGGGAAAGGTCACTGGTAGCGGAATTACCCCAAATGCATGGTAGATAGGAAGACTGGCAACTTCAACAAAGTATATACGTGTTATTAATGTGTACCTCGCTAGTACTCCTGGTAGCACCTGGGTATTGGATACCGGTTCAGTTGCTATTACTGGTGACTTGAAGCCAAAGCTACGGACTAAATGGAGACTGGCTAAGGGCGAGGTGACGATGTGTGTTGGAAGTGTTTCCAAAGTTGATGAGATCACCATCGCACGCTCCATCTGCCTTCGGGATTAGTATTGAACCTAGATACATGTTATCAGGTGTCTACGTTGAGCATGAATATGATTAGATCATGTTCATTGCAATACGGTCATTCATTTAAGTTAGAGAATATTGGTTATTCTGTTTTACATGAATGATACCTTTCATGGTCATGCACCCTATGTGAATGGTTCATTGAATCTCGGTCGTGGTAATACACATGTTCACGCCAAAAGATGTAGAGTTAATAATGATAGTACCACTTTCTCGTGGCACTGCCGCTTAAGTCATATTGGCATAAGATGCATGAAGAAACTCCATGTCGATGGATGTTTGGAGTCACTTGATTTTGAATCGCTTGACACATGCGAGCCATGCCTCATGGGCAGGATGACTAAAACCCCGTTTTCAGGTACAATGAAACGGGCAAGTGACTTGTTGGAGATCATGCATGCTGATGCGTGTGATCCAATGAGAATTGAAGCGTGCAGTGGATATCGCTATTTTCTCATCTTCACTGACGATTTGGGTAGATATAGGTATATCTACTTAATGAAGCACAAGTTTGAAACGTTTGAAAAGTTCAAGCGATTTCAGAGTGAAGTTAAGAATCATCATAACAATAAGATCATGTTCCTACGATCTGATCGATGAGAATTTCTGAGTTATGAGTTTGGCAATCACTTAAGACATTGTGGAATTGTTTCACAGTTGAAGCCACCTGGAACACCACAAGGTAATGGTGTGTCCAGACGTCGTAATCGAACCCTATGAGATATGGTGCGATCTATGATGTCTCTTATCAATCTACCGTTTTCATTTTGAGGTTATGCGTTAGAGACAGCTGCATTCACTTTAGATAGGACACCATCTAAGTCCATTGAGATGATGTCGTATGAGCATTGGTTTGGCAAGAAACCAAAGTTTTCGTTTCTTAATGTTTGGGGCTGCAATGCTTAAGGCTTTAGCAGGAGAAGCTCGAACCCAAAAGCGGACAAACACATCTTCATAGGATACCCAAAGGTGACAGTTGGGTATACCTTTTATCTCAGATCCAAGGGAAAATTGTTTGTCGCCCAGTACGGGTCCTTTCTCGAGAAGGAGTTTCTCTCGAAAGAATTGAGTGGGAGGAAGATAGAACTTGATGAGGTTGTCGAACCTTCACTTCAACCAGAGAGTGATGCAACACAGAAAGATGTTTTCCGTGGCGCCTACATCTGTTGAATAGGAAGTTAATGATAGTGATCATGAAGCTTCGGATCAAGTTGCTATCGAACCTCGTAGGTCAACAAGGATATGTACTACTCCTAAGTGGTACAGTAATCCTGTCTTAGATATCATGTTGTTAGACAACAATGAACCTACGAGCTATGGAGAAGCGATGGTAGGCCCGTATTCCGACAAATGGTTAGAAGCCATGAAATCTGAGATATGATCCATATATCAGAACAAAGTATGAACTTTGGTGGACTTGCCCGATGATCGGCAAGCCATTGAGATAAATGGATCTTTAAGAAGAAGACGGACGTGGGCGGTATTGTTGCCGCCTATGAAGCTCGACTTGTGGGAAAGAGTCTTTTCACAAGTTCAAGGAGTTGACTACGATGAGAATTTCTCACCCGTAGCGATGCTTAAGTCCGTCGGAATCATGATAGCATTAGCTGTATTTTTCGATTATGAAATCTTACAGATGGATGTCAAAACAAGTTTTCTTACCAGTTTTCGTAAGAAAAGTTGTATGTGATACAATAAAAGGTTTTGTCGATCCTAAGGATGCTAAAAGGTATGCTGGCTCCAGCAATCCTTCTATGGACTAGAGCAAGCATCTTGGAATCGGAATATATGTTTTGATGGAGTGATCAAAGCTTTTAGGTTTATACAATGTTTGCTAGAAACTTGTATTTACAAGAAAGTGAGTGGGAGCACTACAATATTTCTGATAAGTATATGTGGATGACATATTGTTGATCTGAAATAATGTAGAATTTCTGGAAAGCATAAACGGTTGTTTGAAGAGTGATTTTCAAAGGAAGACCTGGATAAAGCTGCTTACATATTGGGCATCAGGATCTATAGAAATAGATCAAGACGCCTGACGATACTTTCAAATGAGCACATACCTTGACATGATCTTAAAGGTGTTCAAGATGGATCAGTCAAAGAAGGAGTTCTTGCCTGAGTTGTAAGGTATGAAGTTAAGACTTAAAGCTCGACCACGACAGAAGAAAGAGGAAGGACGAAGGTCGTCCCCTATGCTTTTGTCATAGGCTCCATACGGTATGCCATGCTGAGTGCCTTGCCACATATTTGGCAAGAGGGTACAAAGGTGATCTAGGAGTAGATCACCAGATAGCGGTCTAAATTATCCTTAGAGGAATAAGGATATGTTTCTCGGTTATGGAGGTGATAAAGAGTTCGACGTAAAGAGTTACGTCGATGCAAGCTTAACACCTATCCGGATAGCTCTGAGTAGAGATACCGGATACGTATAATGGAGCAACAATTTAGAATAGCTCCAAGTAGAACAGTTATTTGAAATGGCACCAAATGTAGCGTAGTAGTTGCATCTACAAGATGACATAGAAATTTGCGAAGTACATACGGATCTGAATGTTGCAGACCCGTTGACTGAAACCTCTCTCACATGCATAACATGATCAAACCCAGAACTCTTTGGGTGTTAGTCACATGGGGATGTGACCTTGAGTGTTAATCACATATCGATGTGAACTGGATTATTGACTCTAGTGCAAGTGGGAGACTGTTGGAAATATGCCCTAGAGGCAATAATAAATTGGTTATTATTATATTTCCTTGTTCATGATAATCGTTTATTATCCATGCTAGAATTGTATTGATAGGAAACTCAGATACATGTGTGGATACATAGACAACACCATGTCCCTAGTAAGCCTCTAGTTGACTAGCTCGTTGATCAATAGATGGTTACGGTTTCCTGACCATGGACATTGGATGTCGTTGATAACGGGATCACATCATTAGGAGAATGATGTGATGGACAAGACCCAATCCTAAGCCTAGCACAAGATCATGTAGTTCGTATGCTAAAGCTTTTCTAATGTCAAGTATCATTTCCTTAGACCATGAGATTGTGCAACTCCCGGATACCGTAGGAGTGCTTTGGGTGTGCCAAACGTCACAACGTAACTGGGTGGCTATAAAGGTACACTACAGGTATCTCCGAAAGTGTCTGTTGGGTTGGCACGAATCGAGACTGGGATTTGTCACTCCGTGTAACGAAGAGGTATCTCTGGGCCCACTCGATAGGACATCATCATAATGTGCACAATGTGACCAAGGAGTTGATCACGGGATGATGTGTTATGGAACGAGTAAAGAGACTTGCCGGTAACGAGATTGAACAAGGTATCAGGATACCGACGATCGAATCTCGGGCAAGTATCGTACAGCTAGACAAAGGGAATTGTAAACAGGATTGATTAAGTCCTTGACATCGTGGTTCATCCGATGAGATCATCGTGGAACATGTGGGAGCCAACATGGGTATCCAGATCCCGTTGTTGGTTATTGACCGGAGAGTTGTCTCGGTCATGTCTGCATGGTTCCCGAACCCGTAGGGTCTACACACTTAAGGTTCGATGACGCTAGGGTTATAGGGAAAGTATGTACGCGGTTACCGAATGTTGTTCGGAGTCCCGGATGAGATCTCGGACGTCACGAGGAGTTCCGGAATGGTCTGGAGGTAAAGATTGATATATAGGAAGTATGGTTTTGGCCACCGGAAGTGTTCCGGGCATCACCGGTAGTGTACCGGGACCACCGGAGGGGTCCGGGGGTCCACCAGGTGGGGCCACCAGCCCCGGAGGCCTACATGGGCCAATAGTGGGAAGGGACCAGCCCTATGTGGGCTGGGGCGCCTCCCACCAAGGCCCAAGGCGTCCTCAAGAGGAGAGGGGGCAAACCCTAGGCGCGGATGGACCCTAAGGCCCACCCTAGGTGCGCCCCCCTCTCTCTCCCCCTTGGCCGCCTCCCAGATGGGATCTGGGGGCTGCCGCCACCCCTAGGGAGGGAACCCTAGGTGGGGGCGCAGCCCCTCCCCTTCCCCTATATATACTTGAGGTTTGGGGCTGCCCAACACATATGATTTGCTCTCCCTGTTGGCGCAGCCCTACCCCTCTCCCTCCTCGTCGCTCGTAGTGCTTGGCGAAGCCCTGCTGGAGTCCCGCGCTCCTCCACCACCACCACGCCGTCGTGCTACTGCTGGATGGAGTCTTCCCCAACCTCTCCTTCTCCCCTTGCTGGATCAAGGCGTAGGAGACGTCACCGGGCTGTACGTGTGTTGAACACGGAGGTGCCGTCCGTTCGGCACTAGGATCATCGGTGATTTGGATCACGACGAGTACAACTCCATCAACCCCGTTCACTTGAACGCTTCCGCTTAGCGATCTACAAGGGTATGTAGATGCACTCTCCTTCCCCTCGTTGCTAGATTACTCCATAGATTGATCTTGGTGATGCGTAGAAAATTTTGAATTTCTGTTGCGTTCCCCAACAAAGAATTCATCGCGTTTTACGATACGGAGCCGCCGCCAAGCCCTAAAACCTCAAGGGAGGGCTGATCTGGAGTCCGTTCGGGGCTCCGGAGAGGGGAATCCGTCACCATCGTCATCATCAACCATCCTCCATTACCAATTTCATGATGCTCACCGCCGTGCATGAGTAATTCCATCGTAGGCTTGATGGACGGTGATGGGTTGGATGGGATCTATCATGTAATCGAGTTAGTTTTGTTAGGGTTTGATACCTAGTGTCCACTATGTTCTGAGATTGATATTGCTATGACTTTGCTATGCTTAATGCTTGTCACTAGGGCCCGAGTGCCATGATTTCAGATCTGAACCTATTATGTTTTCATCAATATATGAGTGTTCTTGATCCTATCTTGCAAGTCTATAGTCACCTATTATGTGTTATGATCCGTTAACCCCGAAGTGACAATAATCGGGATACTTACCGGTGATGACCGTAGTTTGAGGAGTTCATGTATTCACTATGTGTTAATGCTTTGTTCCGGTTCTCTATTAAAAGGAGGCCTTAATATCCCTTAGTTTCCGTAAGGACCCCGCTGCCACGGGAGGGTAGGACAAAAGATGTCATGCAAGTTCTTTTCCATAAGCACGTATGACTATATTCGGAATACATGCCTACATTATATCAATGAACTGGAGCTAGTTCTGTGTCACCCTAGGTTATGACTGTTACATGATGAACTGCATCCGGCATAATTCTCCATCACTGATCCATTGCCTACGAGTTTTCCATATATTGTTATTCGCTTATTTACTTTCCCGTTTCTATTGCTATCATCACTACAAAATACCAAAACATTGCTTTTACTACCGTTACCTTTTGTTACCGTTATCACTACTATCATATTACTTTGCTACTAAACACTTTGCTGCAGATATTAAGTTTCCAGGTGTGGTTGAATTGACAACTCAGCTGCTAATACTTGAGAATATTCTTTGGCTCCCCTTGTGTCGAATCAATAAATTTGGGTTGAATACTCTACCCTCGAAAACTGTTGCGATCCCCTATACTTGTGGGTTATCAACATGCCCTGCAAAAACAAGTTAGACGTCCTCTACTTTGTTGTTGCAAGTTTTATGTGGCTGCTACGGGCTGAGGAAGAACTGTTCTTACCTACGCATCAAAAACACAACGATAGTTCGTCAAGTTAGTGATGTTTTAACCTTCACAAGGACCGGGTGTAGCCACACTCGGTTCAACTAAAGTTGGAGAAACTGACACCCGCCAGCCACCTGTGTGCAAAGCACGTCGGTAGAACTAGTCTCTTGTAAGCATACGTGTAATGTCGGTCCGGGCCGCTTCATCCAACAATACTGCCGAACCAAAGTATAACATGCTGGTAAGCAGTATGACTTGTATCGCCCACAACTCACTTGTGTTCTACTCGTGCATATAACATCTATGCATAAACCTGGCTCAGATGCCACTATTGGGGAATGTAGTAATTTCAAAAAAATTCCTATGCACACGCAGGATCATGGTGATGCATAGCAACAAGAGGGGAGAGTGTGTCCATGTACCCTCGTAGACCGAAAGCGGAAGAGTTAGCACAATGCGGTTGATGTAGTCATACGTCTTCACGATCCGACCGATCCAAGTACCGAACGCACGGCACCTCTGAGTTCAGCACACGTTCAGCTCGATGACGTCCCACGAACTCCGGTCCAGCAGAGCTTCGAGCGAGAGTTCTGTCATCACCGTCGGATGATGCTACCGACACAGGGCTTCGCCTAAGCACCGCTACGATATGCCCGAGGTGGATTATGGTGGAGGGGGGCACCGCACATGGCTAAAAAATCAATGATCAATTGTTGTGTCTCCAAGGGGTGCCCCCCTCCCCGTATATAAAGGAGTGGAGGAGGGGGAGGGCCAGACCTCTCTATGGCGCGCCCTGGGGGAGTCCTACTCCCACCACGAATAGGATTCCCCATTTCCTAGTAGAACTAGGAGCCCTTCCAAGTAGTAGGAGTAGGAGAGAAGGAAAGGGAAAAGAGAAGAGAAGGAAGGAGGGGGCGCCGCCCCTCCCCCTAGTCCAATTCGGACTAAGCATTGGGGGGCGCGCAGCCTCTCCTCTCTCTTTCCCCTAAAGCCCAATAAGGCCCATATACTCCCCGGCGAATTCCCGTAACTCTTCGGTACTCCGAAAAATACCCGAATCACTCGGAACCTTTCTGATGTCCGAATATAGTCGTCCAATATATCGATCTTTACGTCTGGACCATTTCGAGACTCCTTGTCATGTCCCCGATCTCATCCGGGACTCCTAACTACCTTCGATACATAAAAACACATAAACTCATAATACAAATCGTCACCGAACGTTAAGCATGCGGACCCTACGGGTTCAAGAACTATGTAGACATGACCGAGACACGTCTCCAGTCAATAACCAATAGTGCAACCTGGATGCTCATATTGCCTCCTACATATTCTACGAAGATCTTTATCAGTCAAACCGCATAACAACATACGTTGTTCCCTTTGTCATCAGTATGTTACTTGCCCGAGATTCGATCGTCGATATCTCAATACGTAGTTCAATCTTGTTACCGGCAAGTCTCTTTACTCGTTCCTTAATACATCATCCCGCAACTAACTCATTAGTTACAATGCCTGCAAGGCTTATAGTGATGTGTATTACCGAGTGGGCCCAGAGATACCTCTCCGACGATCGGAGTGACAAATCTTAATCTCGAAATACGCCAGCTCAACAAGTACATTTGGAGACACCTGTAGAGCACCTTTATAATCACCCAGTTATGTTGTGACATTTGGTAGCACACAAAGTGTTCCTCTGGTAAATGGGAGTTGCATAATCTCATAGTCATAGGAACATGTATAAGTCATGAAGAAAGCAATAGCAACATACTAAACGATCAAGTGCTAAGCTAACGGAATGGGTCAAGTCAATCACATCATTCTCCTAATGATGTGATCCCGTTAATCAAATGACAACTCATGTCTATGGTTAGGAAACTTAACCATCTTTGATTAAAGAGCTAGTCAAGTAGAGGCATACTAGTGACACTATGTTTGTCTATGTATTCACACATGTATTATGTTTCCGGTTAAGATAATTCTAGCATGAATAATAAACATTTATCATGAAATAAGGAAATAAATAATAACTTTATTATTGCCTCTAGGGCATATTTCCTTCAGTTTTTAGTAAGGTATTCTCTGCAAGCACTGAAATTATCGGTAACAGATTGTTTTGTTATAAGGTAATTTGTAACGAGTAGCAAGTAATAAAAGTAAATAAGGTGCATCAAGATGTCCCAATCCTTTTTGTAGCAAACGAAAAGCCTGGACAAACTCTTATATAAAGTAAAGCGCTCCCGAGGACACATGGGAATTATCGTCAAGCTAGTTTTCATCACGATCATATGATTCACGTTCGGTACTTTGATAAGTTGATATGTCGGTGGACCGGTGCTTGGGTGCTGTCCTTATTTGGACAAGCATCCCACTTATGATCAACTCCTATTGCAAGCATCTGCAACTACAACAGAAGTATTAAGATAAACCTAACCATAGCATGAAACATATGGATCCAAATCAGCCCCTTACGAAGCAACACATAAACTAGGTTTTAAGCTTCTATCACTCTAGCAACCCATCATCTACTTATTACTTCCCAATGCCTCCCTCTAGGCCCAAACAATGGTGAAGTGTCATGTAGTCGACATTCACATGACACCACTAGAGGGATGACAACATACATCTCATCAAAATATCGAACGAATACCAAATTCACATGACTACTAATAGCAAGACTTCTCCCATGTCCTCAGGAACAAATGTAACTACTCACAAAGCATATTCATGTTCATAATCAGAGGGGTATTAATATGCATAATGGATCTGAACATATGATCTTCCACCAAGTAAACCAACTAGCATCAACTACAAGGAGTAATCAACACTACTAGCAACCCACAGGTACCAATCTGAGGTTTGGATACAAATATTGGATACAAGAGATGAACTAGGGTTTGAGATGAGATGGTGCTGGTGAAGATGTTGATGGAGATTGACCCCCTCTCGATTAGAGGATCGTTGGTGATGACGATGGTGATGATTTCCCCCTCCTGGAGGGAAGTTTCCCCGGCAGAACAGCTCCGCCGGAGCCCTAGATTGGTTCCGCCAAGGTTCCGCCTCATGGCGGTGGAGTCTCATCCCTAAAGCTTGCTTGTTATTTCTTCTCGGATGAAAGACCTCATATAGCAGAAGATGGGCATCAGAGGGCCACCAGGGGGCCCACGAGGCAGGGGGCGCGCCCAGGGGGGTAGGGCGCGCCCCCCACCCTCATGGCTGGTGGGTGGCCCCCCTCTGGTACTTCTTGCGCTTAATATTTTTTATTCTGAAACATGCTCCCATGAAGTTTCAGGGCTTCTGGAGATGTGCAGAATAGGTCTCTAATATTTGCTCCTTTTCCAGCCCAGAATTCCAGCTGCCGGCATTCCCCCTCTTCATGTAAACCTTGTAAAATAAGAGAGAATAGGCATAAGTATTGTGACATAACGTGTAATAACAGCCCATAATGCAATAAATATCAACATAAAAGCATGATGCAAAATGGACGTATCACCTTCTTATCCCACTTTGTTGTGGTCTATTTCGATGACATCTTGATCTATAGCAAGGATGAGGATGAACACTTTGATCACATTCGAAAGGTGCTAGAAGTACTAAGGGAAAATGAGCTCTACGTCAACTTGAAGAAATGTGTTTTCCTGCAAACACAACTTCTTTTCCTAGGATTCGTCATAACATGTGACAGCATTCGTGTTGATGATTCTAAGGTTGAAGCAATCCGAGAATGACCAACTCTGAAGACCATTTCTGAGGTAAGAAGCTTTCATGGCCTTGCAACTTTCTATAGGCGATTTGTGGAGAATTTCAGCACTGTCATGGCACCAATTACTACGTGTTTGAAGAAAGGAAATTTCCAATGGACAGAAGCAGCTGAAGCTAGTTTCAATGAGATTAAACAAAAGCTATCACAAGCTCTTGTCTTGGTGCTACCTGATTTCAACAAGACTTTTGAGTTGGAGTGTGATGCAAGTGGAGTAGGCATTGGAGCTGTCCTATCTCAAGAAAGGAAGCCCATTGCTTTCTTTAGTGAGAAGTTAAGTGAAGCTAGACAGAAATGGAGTACCTATCAGCAAGAATTATACCCCATTTTCAGAGCGTTGAAAACTTGGGAAGTCTATTTGCTGCCTAAAGAGTTCATTGTTTATAGCGACCATCAATCCTTGAAGCATTTTAGAAATCAAAAGCATGTTGACCGCATGCTAGGAAGATGGGAAGCATATCTGGAGAGGTTTAACTATCTCATCGTGCATAAATCTGGAATAACTAACAGAGTGGCTGATGCTTTGAGTCGTCGTGCATGCCTCTTGACTTCTTTTGAAGCTGAACTTCCGGGCATGGATCAAATAAAGGAGTTGTATGAGGGTGATGAAGACTTTGGCCATGTTTGGGTAAAGCACGCAAGGGGCCAACCATTAGGTGATGACTATTTGATGCAAGATGGATATATTTTCAAAAATGATCGTTTGTGCATTCCAAGAAGTTCTCTACGTGACAAGATGGCTAGAGAGCTCCATTCAAGTGATCTTAGTGGCCATGTTGGACGGGACAAGACGGTCGCTAGCCTGGAAGCTCGCTACTTTTGGCCACAACTAAAGAGAGATGCTGGAAAGTTTTTTCAACGATGCCCTATATGTCAAACCTACAAAGGCCAAGTCTAGAACATAGGGTTGTACATGCCTTTGCATGTTCCTGTCGCTCCATGGGAGGACATCTCTATGGACTTCATCTTGGGCTTGCCAAGAACAAGACGAGGGAGTGATGTTGTGTTTGTGGTCGTAGACAGATTCTCTAAGATGGCTCATTTCATTCCATGCCGCAAGACAACGGATGCTCATCATGTGGCAAACCTATTCTTTCGAGAAGTGGTCAGACTTCATGGAGTTCCAAGGTCCATCATCTCAGATCGTGATAGCAAGTTTCTTGCTGCATTTTGGCTCACTTTGTGGAAGAAATTCAACACTGAATTGAAATTTTCTAGCACTGCTCATCCACAAACAGATGGACAAACGGAAGTGGTGAACACGTTTTTTGGTAATCTGATCCGTTGCATTTGAGGAGAAAAAAAGGGGCAATGGGATTTGGCTTTACACTACAAAAAAAGACACATCCGTGACATTTTGGGCCGAACGAATTTTTTTTCTGTCATACATATGACACTTCTATGACGATAATTGTGAAAAAACCCGGTATCATCATAGATGTGGTGGGCTCCTACTTCTATGACAAAAAATCATGACAGAAAATGGGCTTTTCGTCCTGGGCGGGCCGGAGACGCAGCTGCATGACATTCTTTGGGCCGTCCATGACGGAAAAAACCGTGGTAGAAGCGAGAGGGAGGAAAATTTCAGGGAGTTCCCGGTTATGGTGGGAGGTCGGGGGGAAAATTATGCGAAATTTTGCATAAGTCAGTGCGGTCTGAACTGTTTTTAATCCCGAAATTTCGAGTCACATTCAAACTGATTTTAAAAATAAATGTATATCAATATAAAATCCAATAAATTGTCCATGCATAAAAATCAATGCAATTTAAAATCTCGAAATGAAAAAAAAATATTTGAAAATAATTGCCTGTTTAATGTGTTTTAGAAATGTACAGCCCATTTCTCATTACTGATAGGCCATTTTCTCGGCCAGCCGAATGAAGCTCTCCTCGTCTTGAAAGATTTGCAGCCCAACAGGCCTGATAAAACGACTTACTTGACAAATCACAAAAGAACTGGGCTAGCCATTTTTAGAAAGAAAAAAAAACTACTGGGCTGGTCTGTGGTAAACATAAAAGAAAAGGCTGTCTAGACAGGCTAGAGTGTCCCGCACAGCCCAGTTGACACCCTGCTTCCGTCTCAAAAACAAATTAGATAAATGCCACTCCAATTATGGCGATTCGTAAAAATGCCACTGCAATTTCCAAACTTTGAAAAATGTCACTGCAATTTTTGCAAACTTTGAAAAACGCCACTGCAGTTTGCAAATTTTGAAAAACGCCACTCCAGACTTCGAAAAATGCCACTAGAAATGGCATGAAATGGCATTTTTCAAAGTTTGGAAATTGCAGTGGCATTTCTCGGATACACCAGGTTTGGAGTGGCATTTATCAAATTAACCCAAAACAAAAATAACTGGGCGAGCTGCTGGGTCCCTGGTGTCAGCCGCTCGTTGTGCAATTTTCTCATTTATTGACTACGTTGACAATGGCATGGGACCCAGATGTCAGAAATCCACTAGGAGGAGCCATTTTTTATTGGCTTGAAATAAGGAGGCACTTTCTTGCATACTGCCATGACCTTGGCGGGTCCCCGCTGTCATCCTCTCCACCTACAGTACCAGTTAGTCGTGCTTCAAAACTGATCGGCATGCCATTAAAAAATAAAGGTCGATAACTAATGCGACACCTCGGGCCAACGCGGCCAAATCACATTTTGCACGAGAAATTACACACCATGTTTCGTTGACATATGGTCCCGTTCCAACATATCAGTGAGACGATGGCGAGTAGTAGGAGTATTTCCGAACGGACGTGTAGGCTGGGGCGCCTCTTCGTGAACCGTGGCAAACTCGCAACCGTCCACCTACTCTTCGCCTTTCCCTCTTGATTTGGAACTGTTGTCGCACGCTCTTCCTCTCCCTCCTCCATTTTTCTTCAGCCCTTCACCCTTTCTTCTGCCATTGTTCGATTGTCTTCTCCATGGAGGAAACAGGCGGGAAACGACCCCGTTATTCTTGCCCCAATCTGAAAGATGACGTGGTGGAGGAACTCATTGATCGGTGCGACGTCATCACCTCGGCTAGCATGGCAGGTTCGTTCAAGCCCATTCTCGACTCAACTAATAA
This sequence comes from Triticum dicoccoides, assembly GCF_002162155.2. Classification (NCBI taxonomy): domain Eukaryota; kingdom Viridiplantae; phylum Streptophyta; class Magnoliopsida; order Poales; family Poaceae; genus Triticum; species Triticum dicoccoides. The sequence goes on along the minus strand of NC_041390.1, from coordinate 2,568,763 downwards.
CATCATTGCAAGGAACCCAAGAGTTAAGGAGCGGTTTGATCTCCCCTATCTTCTTCGCCGTGACCCTGATGACTGGCGCCGGCATGATGGAGGCCTCGCCCTGTGCCAGTTGATGCCGCTTGATAATGATACGTATGATGTTAAGATGCCATCGCTTGAGGGCAAGGCTTGGGCGGGCGCAAATGGATATTGGATTTTTTACATTGGGTCCAACTGTGAGTGGGAACTTGTGAATGTGTACACTCGTCACTGGGTTCCACTTCCAAAAATCTCAGCACACTGCCCAGAGGTTGAGCACACCGGTAATGTACGCACGTTCAAATACGATCATGGTGACTATCTTCTACGGAAGATAGCAATTTGTCGAGTTCCCAACCTCTCTTGGAATTACAATAACTATCAAGTTGTTGCTATCTTCGACAAGCTTGTTGCCGTCCTTCGTGGTTCGACTCGATGGATATTGCTCAAAAATCAGTTTATGTACACGGATGAGTACTGTGATGCAATTCAATACGAGGGCCTTGTGTTTGCTGCCACCACTCGTGGCACTGTTTTTGCATGGCATCCTAGTAGTTTCGGTACGTTTGTCTTCCACCGTAATTATAATTGTTTCATCCACATGCATGCGGGTTAGCAAGTTTCCCTTTACTAATTAACCTTCTTCTTGTGTTTCCAAGGTCCTGTGAACATCCCACCACCTATACTTGAAAAAATTTATAACCAAGGGGGAGATACCGATGGTGATGATCACGAGCAGCGCCCATATACTCTGTGGCACCTGGCAATTAATTCCGATGGATCACCTCTTCTTGTGTGTATACAGCCCACTAATGATGTTACTGCTAAGGAAGCAGGTGTCTCCCATGGTCGCATTCTCCGGACCTATTCCAACACCCGTTGCATGGTATTCGGGATGGATACTAGTGTGCTAGCGCCAACTCCTTCTCCCTGGCACGGAACTGATAGTCTTGGAGAAAACTCGCTCTTTCTTGGACAAAACTATTCGATGATGGTGAAAGGCGATCCAATTGCTGTTGACACATTTATGAGAAGCAACTGTGTCTATACCTTGGACATTTGGGTGGTTCCCTACCCTGGTACTGATATAGTAGGCCGCTTCAGCCTGGATGATCAGTCCTGCGTTGGTCTCCAGATCGACAACGGATTGCCTGTCCCAGAGAATCACTTGTGGTTCAAAGCAAGCGTTTCCAACGTCGCGGAATGGTTGAGTTGAAGTTCATTTCATGGCTTGTTATTTGTTGTGTGGTGAAAACTTTAGTATTTATAATGTATCCTCGTTGTCGATGTGGGTTGATGACCTGTTGTATGTAATAAAATGATATGCCTGTGATAAACTTATGTAGGATCGAAAGTATGTCTAGAGGGGGGGTGATTAGACTACTTGACCAAATAAAAACTTAACCTTTTCCCAATTTTAGTTCTTGGCAGATTTTAGCTATTGTAGGACAAGTCAAGCAATCATCACACAATTCAAGCAAGCATGCAAAGAGTATATTGGCAGCGGAAAGTAAAGCATGCAACTTGCAAGAATGTAAAGGGAAGGGTTTGGAGAATTCAAACGCAATTGGAGACACGGATGTTTTTCCCGTGGTTCGGATAGGTGGTGCTATCCTACATCCATGTTGATGGAGACTTCAACCCACGAAGGGTAACGGTTGCGCGAGTCCACGGAGGGCTCCACCCATGAAGGGTAATGGTTGCGCGAGTCCACGGAGGGCTCCACCCACGAAGGGTCCACGAAGAAGCAACCACCCACAAAGGGTCCACGAAGAAGCAACCTTGTCTATCCCACCATGGCCATCGCCCACGAAGGACTTGCCTCACTAGCGGTAGATCTTCACGAAGTAGGCGATCTCCTTGCCCTTACAAACTCCTTGGTTCAACTCCACAATATTGTCGGAGGCTCCCAAGTGACACCTAGCCAATCTAGGAGACACCACTCTCCAAGAAGTAACAAATGGTGTGTAGGTAATGAACTCCTTGCTCTTGTGCTTCAAATGATAGTCTCCCCAACACTCAACTCTCTCTCATAGGATTTGGATTTTGTGGAAAGAAGATTTGAGTGGAAAGCAACTTGGGGAAGGCTAGAGATCAAGATTCATATGGTAGGAATGGAATATCTTGGTCTCAACACATGAGTAGGTGGTTCTCTCTCAGAACATATGAGTTGGAATTGTGTATGTGTTCTGATGGCTCTCTCCACGAATGAAGAGGAGGTGGAGGGGTATATATAGCCTCCACACAAAATCCAACCGTTACACACAGTTTTCCAATCTCGGTGGGACCGAATCAACAAACTCGGTCAGACCGAAAAGGTAAACCTAGTGACCGTTAGAGATTTTCGGTGGGACTGACATGTAACTCGGTAGGACCGATATGGTTAGGGTTTGGGCATAACATAATCTCGGTGAGACCGATTACACAAACTCGGTGAGACCGAGTTTGGTAATAAGCTAACCAGAGAGTTGGTCAGGCAAACTCGGTGGGACCGATTTGCTCTTTCGGTGAGACCGAAAAGTTACAAAAGGGAAACAAAGAGTTCACATTGAAATCTCGGTGGGACCAATTCGCTCTTTCGGTGAGACCGAAAAGTTACGAAAGGGAAACAGAGAGTTTGCAATCCCATCTCCGTGAGACCGAGATCCCTATCGGTAGAACCGAATTGCTAGGGTTTGGCAGTGGCTTATGACAAGTGAAACTCGGTGGCGCCGGATAGAAAGAATCGGTAGGACCGAGTTTGGCTTAGGGTTTAGGTCATATGTGGATATGGGAAAGTAGTTGAGGGTTTTGGAGCATATCACTAAGCACATGAAGCAAGAGTCTCATTAAGCAACACCTCATCCCTCCTTGATAGTATTGGCTTTTCCTAAAGACTCAATGTGATCTTGGATCACTAAAATATAAAATGAAGAGTCTTGAGCTTTTGAGCTTGAGCCAATCCTTTGTCCTTAGCATTTTGAGGGTTCCACTTTCACATCCATGCCATGCCAATCGTTGAGCTTTCCTGAAATAATCATCTTGGAATAGCATTAGCTCAATGAGCTATATGTTGTTATGAATTACCAAAACCACCTAGGGATAGTTGCACTTTCAATCTCCCCCTTTTTGGTAATTGATGACAACATATAGATTAAAGCTTCGACAAATGATAATAAGCATGAAATATATCGTCGCTTTGAGAAGTATGTGACAAGTAAGAGCTCCCCCTAAATTTGTGCATATTTAATATTTGCTTTGGACTGCAAATGCACAAAGAGTTAGAGTCATGGGTTACTCTTCCATGTCACATACATCTTGGTGGAGCGCTTAAAATGATAAGAATGAAATACATGCACTCATCACCAAGAATAGTGAATGATCACATAAGATAGATAAGATGATAATATTAAGCAAACATTAAGTGTAGCTTATGATCAAACACATGATCATCAATGTCTCACGAGCAATGACATAGTATCTCACACAAAAGCAAACAAAGTTCGAAAAACCACCAAATAAAACAAGAGAGAATAAAAGCAACACTCTCTCTCGAAGCCTATGATCTATACATTTTCTCCCCCTTTGGCAACAAGTTACCAAAAAGTTCCTAGAAAATGCATAGTGCTAAGTCGACACTCAGGCTTGATCTTCAGGTGGTGGTGGAGTCCAGAGCACTCCAAGGACGAAGCCTTCTGTAGACGTGGTTGGAGTTGAGGCTGAAGTAGATGCTGGAGCTGGTGGAACTGAAGTTGTAGCTGGTGCAGACATGGTGGCTCTGGGGTCAGCAACTGGCACTGCAGACGACCTCGGACCTCGTGGCACTCTGGCAAAGGCATCAGTTGTAGTCTTGCCTCTCCTCTCCTGCATGTCATCCTGAAGTTGCTCCACTGCAGTCTGAATCTCTGTCACTTTGACATCCAAGTCATAGAACTTTTGTTCCATGATCCTCTCTAAGCTTGCCTGGTTCTGAGTTAGGGTGGCTAGTCCTTGCTCAATCCGCAGGGTGGATGCAATCAGTAACCAAGCTGCTCTTGTTTGGTTTTCAGGAAATATTCAGATGCCTCCTCTTGAGTAGGCATCTTGGCAGCTTTCTCCTTCCTCGCCTTCTCCTTCTTGGCTTGTGCTTGGGCAGATGATGGCTCATTCTCAGTCATGACCACTTGATTATCTTCAAAGTCTGGACGGATGGGCAGGTGTTCCTTGTCCAATAAGTATATGCCCATGCCCATCTTAGAGTTGATGAGCTCCTGAATCTGTGGGGCATATCCACAGCTCCTCTTCTGGTCTGCTGCTGTCCTCTTGATTGTTTCAATCATAAGGCTCATGACTTTGAATTTCTGTGGCACGTCAAAGATATGAAGCAAGTTGATCGTGTGGCCCCATATCATCTTGTGATCTCCAGACTTGGGCAATAGGGTGTGCCTAAGAATCCAGTTGATGGTTGGCAGCCCTGACAGAAGATAGTGTACTGAGCCAAACTTGAACGTATCAAGTGCTTCATTTGGAATCTCCTTGTACATGTTTGACATTGAGTTGTGGTCCATCTTCTTCTTGGCATAAATGTCCAATTCATCGTCATGCTCTTCTGGGGCATTGATCAGCTGAGCCCATTCAGCAACTGTAGATTGGTACCTCGTACCTTCAGACATCCAAGTTATCCTACCATCTGGATAGAAGTGTGCCGTGGAGTAGAATTGCATAATAAGTTCCTCGTTCCACTTTGTGAGCTTCTGCCCAACAAAGTCTGCTACTCCACAAGCATTGAAGCTGTCTTGCACTCCAGGATAGTGCTCTTCATTGTCCTTGATGTACTCCCAATCAACCCATCTCATGTCACAAACTATGGGCTTCTTGTCCAACAAAACTGTCTCATAGAAGTCCTGCTGTTCCTTAGTGTGAAACTTGTAATCAACAGCAGTTCTTCTCCTTGAAGCATACGGATCTTCTTCTCTCCACTTCCTCAGCCCTGAGTCTCTTCTGAGCTTCATGTCCTCGGCCTCAGGATGAGCATCATTGTGGTCTGGGATCTTGGGCTTGAGCTTTCTCAGAACATGCTCTTCATCATCTTCTTCAGCAGCTTCAGGCACTGGGGCCTTGTTCTTTTCAGTTGCAGGTATGCTTCTTGTGTTCCTCTTTGGAGCTGTCTTGACCTTTGATGCAGCCTTCGGTGCTTCCTTGGGCTTAGATGCAGTAGCCCCTGATTTGATAGCATCACCCATTAGCTTGGGTGCCTTAGGTGCTGGTGCAACAACCTCTTCTTCTTCCTCTTCTTCCATGATGGAAGCCTTTCCAAGCACTCTGGCTATGGTCTTCTTGACCCTTTCCTTCCTTTTCTTTCCTTCAGCAGCAACTGGCTCTATGGTTGCAGGCTTTTCAGGAATCTGAGTTGAGGCTCTGGCCTTTGGCATAGGCTGCCTACCTGCTGGCCTTTTGATTTTCAATCCTGGCTTTGTGCCTTGAGCTGAGCCATGTTCCTTCTTGAGCACTACTCTCTTTGAAGTTGCTTCCTCTTCTGCCACATAGTCCTCATCCTCTGATTCTGAGGTTCTCTTCTTCCTTTGTCTTGTGGCAGCTTTTGGCAGATTGCTAGGGGTGCTCCTGCTGCCTTCATCTGAAGAACTTGAGGGACTAGTGCCCTCACTCATCTGCACTGGCTATTCTGACATGTTCTGGCTATCACTTTGGTCTGACATGATGAACAAGCTGACTGCTGACCCTGTGAATAGTTTATAGATGAGGTAGAGTGGATGAGCATCACAAAATGCAGAGATTTTTGCAAAAGAATAATTCAAAAACTTAGTTTTAGTTTCCCACTGAAAGCATCTCGGATCTACCGATTTCTAAACTCGGTGATACCGAAGCAGTTTTGGCACCTAAACTAGTGAACTCCGTCAGACCGAGTCACAGTTCGGTGGCACCGAGACTGCTAGGGTTTCACAGAGTTCCAAAATCGGTCACACCAATAAGTAATTCTCGGTCAGACCGAGTCTCACTTGTGCAATGGCATAAGCCAAATCGGTGGGACCGAGTTTTTCAACTCAGTGGGTCCGAGATGGTTTTGGCGGAAACCTAACCCTAAAATTTTCGAATTAAACCTAATCTACGAGTTCATTGACTGGATAGAAGTTTAACAAACGTGGCAAGAATCATGATGATCACAATGTGCTAAGAATCGGATTGGGGAATAGCACAAAGATCGAGTCCATACCCTAGTTCGGCGGAGACTCGCTACGGCGGCAACGGCGGGGTTGAATTTCCGTTGACGGCGATGGAGACCAGCGACTGGAGGTGGCTGGCGGCGAGGAGACGATCTTGAGACCAAGTTGGCAGAGCAGGCTATCGCGCGGGCGAAGGGGTTCGGAGAAATTTCCAAATTTTTGCCTGTGACTATATATAGCCCGACCCTGTCGGTGTGACCGAGTGGAACAACTCGGTGGCACCGAGATGCAAAACTATATACAGTTGTTGCAACTCAGTGTGACCGAATGGTTCAAATCGGTTGCACCGAGATCGAAAACCTAGATCAACTTAATGATCTCGGTAGGACCGAAAGTAGGGTATCGGTCAGACCGAGAATCATAAAGAGGTTTTGGAAGTTTAAGTCTATGACGAATCGGGGACTCCGAGCGCTCCTCACACAGAGTGGTTCGAATCTGACTTGATCAAATTTTGTGATGTAGCATGAATAGAGTTTGAGACGAGAAAAGCATAGATAGCTAGAGGAGGTTCTTAGGCATTCTTGTCCATCCACTTGGCAAAAGGAAATAAAACCAAACAATCAAAACAACAAGTGGATGTCCTCGAATGAGTAAAATATGCAACCAGCATGCTCACACATTAAGATGGCAAATGAAATATGTGACAAGGCATGCACAACCAATTCTAGCATCTATCAAGCAATTTGCGATGACAAGGTCATCTATATATGAGTATATTGACTTAGGAGTCAAGTGAGAACACATGATCATAGGTCATACTCATCGTTTAAGCTCAAGTGGGGTTACCACTTTTACATAAAGCATTGTTGTGTTCACATCTTTAGAGTTGCTTTAGCTCAAGTCTTAGAGTAAAGCTCCCCCTAGATGTGATATCCCCCCTTAGAGGGATGAACTAACCTCGGGTTTTGTCGATGATGACTTCATGTAGATGTTGAAGATGTGGATGCTCAATGTTGATGTAGATCACTTGGAGCTATCCATTTGAGTGAATTGCACTTTCAATACCTACATGGGTTAGTCCCACAAGGAACAAACAAGGATATCCATAGACATAGAGTGATGCACACACAAGATGATGTCCATGAAAACTTTTAGGTTACCTTGTCCCTTGTCTTACCAACAAGAGGGTTTGTGACTCCTTGAACTAGTGCAAGATGTGGAAGTTGATTGCACTTGTTCTTGCCAAAATGATAAGAGTGAAGTATGTTGGCAGAGTCACCCTCAAGAACTCTCTAGTTCTTCTTCTTTTGGATCCACACCATCTTGATGGGAATCCTTGGACTTGTAGTCGTACTTGATGAAGTGGAACTTGAAGTAGTCTTGGGAATCCACTTGACTAAGGTCTTAGGAGCTTCTTCAAATGCATCAATTTCCTCTTGAAGCTTGTCCTTGCCTTTTTGCTTGTAGTCTTGTGGTGGAAGATCATCTTGCGCTTGTGTCCCCTTGAAAGAAGTATCATACTTCTCTTGTTGAGGAACAAACTTTGTCTTGGGGTATTGATCTTCTTCCCACTCAACTCCATTGGCATTGAACTTTCGTTCAAAACCAACACCTTGATTCTTCCGGTGCATTCCTTGCTTGCGCACAATTTCCTCGAATTGCTTACTCCCGGCAAGGCTTTTGTACACTCCTTTCTCTATAGTTCCCTTCAATAAGCTATTTTCTTGCTCAAGTGTAACTTGGCTAAGAGAATCATTAGTGGAATCAAGAGAACTACTAGAAGCAACACTATTGGATTTAGCATGATCATTTTTACTGCTAGAGGAAGAATCTTTCTTGTTCTTGTTACTAGACTTGACTGGAGGCATGTAAGTGGATAAGAGTAAACGCTTGGCAATGTAAGAAGAACTTTTCTTGCGGAGATAATCATTGATTGCTTTTAAGAACTCATGCTCTTGCTCAAGATTGAGCTTTTCAAAGCATAATTTCTCATGAGCTATTAAAAGTTCTCGATGATCTTCGAAGATAGTTTCATGAGATAACTTAAGAGTGTTTAGTTCTTTAGTTGGAGCCTCAATCTTCTCCTTATCATTGTCATTCGTTTTATCTTGATTAGCATGATTAATTGACGTTTCATCATAGTATTCATCACTAGATTTGTCAACAAGCAAATCATCACCTAACAAGTCATCTTCATCACTATTGAAATCAACATACTCGGGGTGTGTTACCTTAGGACCTTTGGCCATGAAGCATCTTCTAATTCCTTCATTTGGTGAGTCAAATATGTCGTAGGAGTTGGTTGACACAAGTGCTAGACCGGCAACACCTTCATCTTGAGTATCTTCGGAGTCGGAGTGATAACTTCTCTCGGAGTGGCTGTCGGAGTCGGAGCCGGATACCCATTCACCAACATGAGCTTGATGTCTTCGTTTTGTGTAGCTCCTTGATGATTTTTCCTTCCTTTCAGAATCCTTGCTTCTCCGTGAGTATCTTCGTTCATAACGATCATCTCTACTCCTTCTCTCTCTTGGTGGTGATTCTTTGCTTCTTCTTTTTGGAGAATCTTCTCTTCTCTTGTAGGGAGCCGTACACTCATTGGAATAGTGTCCGGGTCTTCCACAACTGTAGCAGTTTCGCTCTCGACTAGAAGATCTTTTGTCAATGTAGGACCTTGACTTGAAGCTTATATCTTTGCTTCTACTCTTGTAGAACTTGTTGAAGTTCTTCACCATTAAGCTCAATTCTTCATTGAAGTTTTGTTTCTCACTTGATGATGTAGGGGCTTCACATGAGGCTTTGTAGGCACCACTTGATTTGTTGTGAAGTTCCTCTTTATCCTTAAGTGACATCTCATGAGCAACAATTCTTCCAATCACCTCCGTTGGCTTGAGATCTTTGTAATTGGGCATCATTTGGATCAATGTGCACACGGTATCATATTTTCCATCCAAGGCTCTTAGAATCTTCTTGATGATGAATCTATCGATCATCTCTTCACTTCCTAAGCCGGCAATCTCATTTGTGATGAGAGCAAGCCTAGAGTACATTTCAGCGACACCTTCACCATCCTTCATTTTGAACTTGTCAAGCTGACTTTGAAGCACATCCAACTTGTATTCCTTGATGGAGTCGGTACCTTCGTGCATATCAATCAAAGTGTCCCAAATTTCCTTTGCATTCTCAAGACGGCTGATTTTGTTGAATTCTTCGGGGCACAGTCCGTTGAAGAGAATATCACAAGCTTGAGCATTGTATTGCAACATCTTCAACTCATCCGCGGTAGCTTCACGGTTTGGTTCTTTCCCATCAAAGAAGTCACCTTGCAAACCAACACACACAATAGCCCAAACGGCGGGGTTATGTCCAAGAATATGCATTTTCATTTTATGCTTCCAACTAGCAAAATTAGTACCATCAAAGTAAGGACCTCTACGGTGATAATTTCCCTCGCTAGAAGCCATACTCTCCTAGGTTGTGAAACCAAGGCTATGACCACCAAAAGCTATGGAGATCAAAGCAAATGGAGACCAAAGCTCTGATACCACTTGTAGGATTGAAAGTATGTCTAGAGGGGGGTGATTAGACTACTTGACCAAATAAAAACTTAACCTTTTCCCAATTTTAGTTCTTTGCAGATTTTAGCTATTGTAGGACAAGTCAAGCAATCATCACACAATTCAAGCAAGCATGCAAAGAGTATATTGGCAGCGGAAAGTAAAGCATGCAACTTGCAAGAATGTAAAGGGAAGGGTTTGGAGAATTCAAACGCAATTGGAGACACGGATGTTTTTCCCGTGGTTCGGATAGGTGGTGCTATCCTACATCCACGTTGATGGAGACTTCAACCCACGAAGGGTAACGGTTGCGCGAGTCCACGGAGGGCTCCACCCACGAAGGGTAATGGTTGTGCGAGTCCACGGAGGGCTCCACCCACGAAGGGTCCACGAAGAAGCAACCACCCACAAAGGGTCCACGAAGAAGCAACCTTGTCTATCCCACCATGGCCATCGCCCACGAAGGACTTGCCTCACTAGCGGTAGATCTTCACGAAGTAGGCGATCTCCTTGCCCTTACAAACTCCTTGGTTCAACTCCACAATCTTGTCGGAGGCTCCCAAGTGACACCTAGCCAATCTAGGAGACACCATTCTCCAAGAAGTAACAAATGGTGTGTAGGTAATGAACTCCTTGCTCTTGTGCTTCAAATGATAGTCTCCCCAACACTCAACTCTCTCTCATAGGATTTTGATTTTGTGGAAAGAAGATTTGAGTGGAAAGCAACTTGGGGAAGGCTAGAGATCAAGATTCATATGGTAGGAATGGAATATCTTGGTCTCAACACATGAGTAGGTGGTTCTCTCTCAGAACATACGAGTTGGAATTGTGTATGTGTTCTGATGGCTCTCTCCACGAATGAAGAGGAGGTGGAGGGGTATATATAGCCTCCACACAAAATCCAACCGTTACACATAGTTTTCCAATCTCGGTGGGACCGAATCAACAAACCTGGTCGGACCGAAAAGGTAAACCTAGTGACCGTTAGAGATTTTCGGTGGGACTGACATGCAACTCGGTAGGACCAATATGGTTAGGGTTTGGGCATAACATAATCTCGGTGAGACCGATTACACAAACTCGGTGAGACCGAGTTTGGTAATAAGCTAACCAGAGAGTTGGTCAGGCAAACTCGGTGGGACCGATTTGCTCTTTCGGTGAGACCGAAAAGTTACAAAAGGGAAACAAAGAGTTTACATTGCAATCTCGGTGGGACCGATTCGCTCTTTCGGTGAGACCGAAAAGTTATGAAAGGGAAACAGAGAGTTTGCAATCCCATCTCGGTGAGACCGAGATCCCTATCGGTAGAACCGAATTGCTAGGGTTTGGCAGTGGCTTATGACAAGTGAAACTCGGTGGCGCCGGATAGAAAGAATCGGTAGGACCGAGTTTGGCTTAGGGTTTAGGTCATATGTGGATATGGGAAAGTAGTTGAGGGTTTTGGAGCATATCACTAAGCACATGAAGCAAGAGGCTCATTAAGCAACACCTCATCCCTCCTTGATAGTATTGGCTTTTCCTAAAGACTCAATGTGATCTTGGATCACTAAAATATAAAATGAAGAGTCTTGAGCTTTTGAGCTTGAGCTAATCCTTTGTCCTTAGCATTTTGAGGGTTCCACTTTCACATCCATGCCATGCCAATCATTGAGCTTTCCTGAAATAATCATCTTGGAATAGCATTAGCTCAATGAGCTATATGTTGTTATGAATTACCAAAACCACCTAGGGATAGTTGCACTTTCAACTTAATAAATTTATGAATGGCTTTCGAGTTGCTTCTCTGAGTGAGTGGTGCGACGAGGCAAAAAAATATTCTTCGAATACATAATTGTACGTGCATTGCAACAGGTTATCGGATGAGGCCAATCAACAATAGTACACACCACCACCATGACATCCATCTGACACCATATTATTTCTTGGAGTCCATGCTAGAGCAATCTCTTCAACCTCGTCGTTTCTCTAACTTCAGCCATCGCGCGGTGGGCGAGGTGGGGGTTTGCCGATAGTCTGTTTCTTAACTGCGGTCCCACTTCTAAGGCCAACTCCAATGCACGACCACAAACGCACCTCTGTTTTGCACGAACTCCAACGATAATTTTGACTAGAAAATCAAGACCAAAGAAAATAAGAACCACAAGAATACATTTTACTACTCCTGTAAGTTGGATTAGTGCCTTCTCGATGCATTCATTGTTGATCTGCGGAGGCTCGATCTTGCATCTGTGCTAGCTAAAAGTGATAGAACATCTACTAAATTGAGCTCTATCAATATATGGATGTACTCTTCTTCCCAATACAAAAACTTGCATCCATTCTACTCCCTCCGTTGCACAATACATGCCTTCTATTTGTCAAAATATATATGTATCTAGACATGTCTTAGTATATAGGTACATCCATTTTTGGACAAATGGAAGTCAAGTATTTTGGAACGGAGGGAGTACACAATAAAAATTTTAAGTTAGCACAACTAGTCTAATCCGAGAGCAGAACTGAAGATTTGGTCGGGTTCTTCCTCCTTTTGCCGACACGTGGGACATCCAGCATCCAGGTCATGTCATGAAAGAAAATAGGGTGGTAGTTGAAGCCACGAGATGTGCATCTTGGGTTAAACTGTAAATAGAATCTTACTACTCTTGAGTAACTCCAAAAGCGGCCACCGAAGATCTTTATTGGATTTGTTTTTCATCACCAGCACGTCAAGGTGAAAGATGTGCAGGTTCAGTGGGTCCTCTTGCGTTTTCACTGACATGTGGGGCCGCATGTGAGCAAACAGATGATGGGCTCCGCGCATCCACTGGCTGGCTGAGAAGAGAGATAGAGGAGGGCTGAGCACGGACTGCAGGAAATTTGTTCTACGTACCTCGATATAGGCTCGATATAGTGGGGTGGCATGGGCCATAACTAGCATTCACGTCTAGCAGTACGGCACACGCCACCCACACGAGTCCCATCCGACACCAATTTTCTTGGAGTCCGCGCTATAGCCATCTCTTCTCCCTCCTGTTTTCTCAGCCATCGCGCGGTGGGCGGGGTGGGGATTTGCCGATAGTCGGTTTGCTCAACTGCGGTCCCACTTGTAAGTGAAAATGCAACACCGCATGCATTCCTGCTTGAGGGGCGTGTCAGACCAACCGTGTAGGGGTGCGACGCGAACACGGCAGGCTTTTCCTTTTGAACTCGTAACTTGTAAAATTTGGTTCTACTCCATGGCGCGACTGATAGATAGAAAATAACGATTTTGCCTAGAGTAATGAGAAGTTTGGTTCTGGCGTCGTTCATGCATGGAGTACGTACGAAAATTATGAAGTTGATGCGAAAGGTAAGATAATTACTGTAGTATCATATACTACTACATGGATTTGACTGAAAGATAAAAATACATACGGATCCATCAACGTTCGACGACATCCTCACACCCTAGTGCGTCGGGTCACCAACCGACGTGTGAGGAGCAGCGGCGTTGGCGGCGAGCTCAACGTGCTTCTGAAAAGTGTCGTCCAAGGTTGCCCTGCTCTCCAAGAAGGCCAACGTCCTATCGTCCTCCTCTTGCATGTATTAGTCCTTGTGGACGATTTGCGCGTAGACATGGGTGATTATGTCGATGGTGTCTTGCTGCGCCAGGCGCTGCGCGGCGAGCGCGACCTCGAGGTGGACATTCTCCGGCGCGACGGCGGGCAGTCGCAGGGCCACCAGTGCGTCGAAGAGGTTGTTACCATAGTGGCCGTTGAGGGTGGCGGGCATCACAGAGCCTGGGCGCGTCAGCTGGAGGCTTACGTCAAAGTCGTCCACAAGCTTCTTGACGACGATGAACTTGTCGAGGAAACCGACGAGGACCTCATCGAAAAAGGAGACGAAGATGTCGTCCAAGCGGCCCCTCGCCCTGGCGGCCTCAAGCAATACTACCTGGAGACGTTCCTCGGTGCCGGGCCGTAGGCCGGCGTCGTGGACCATCTGGCACAGCCGGCTGATGCTCGCGCTCATCGCCTCCATGGGTCTAGCGTAGCTTCTAGTCAACTGATCTTGCGATTCGAGTGATCACTCAGCCCTTGGTTAGCGTGCGTAGGTGCGTAGGATTTCGTACTACTCCTCGGCCCTCTACTGCACCTGCCTTTGGCTGTATGATAGGTGGGCCAGCCACCCCCTGGGGCCACGTGTCATTCACCCAAAGGCAGTTGCCGTAAGTCAATGAAGCTGCGTCCCCCTCCGTGCCGGTGCAGTATAGTCATCTCGCCGGACCTCTAGTTGGGGCCAAACGAGAGAAGTTTGATGTTTACTGGTTTATTGGTCCCCTTTGCATTTTGCGCCAAGTTTTGACCTTTGATTTAACTAATAAAATGTTAATGCATGTAAATAAAAATGTTGTGTAAGTCACCTTATGAAAACCAAATAATCCCAAAATACTTAGGCACGGTGCATTAACTCCCTCCTTGTTTCTTATTTCGTGACATATCAACCAATGAGAGATGTGGGCTGTGCATGCTTTCAATGACTTGAGACTACCAAACATGTCATGCAGTGTTTAGTTCATTGCATGTAATCCTATTAGTACTCTAGTTAGGAGTAGCAAAAAAACATTAAGTTCTCTCGCCGATAGGAATAAAACACCATGTACTTATTTACAGAGGGAGTAGTACATTTTTGGTGACATGCATTACTAGATATTGCTAGTCAAATACTAAAATCCAGATGGACGTGGTAGTACTCCTAAATCCAGACGGTGGTGCTACTAGTACTAGTAGTAGTACTACCAATGTAGTAGTAGGAGTACTAGCACTATACTACCCGTTGGTCAAATTATTACGTGCTGCTCCTCACAGTGAAGTGACAAGACCCTGCGCCGGAGATGACACCTGAGTATAGGCGCCATGTTCGGCATACCATTGTCAGCCTCACCGTCTGCAGTCACTATCATCATGGCTGTAGAGCTAGCCTGCTTACAACTAGCCCTATTCGACATAATTTCCCATATGTAGATGCCCGTGCATTGCACGGAACACCGAGATTGGGGGTGGGCGGCTCCGGCAGCGACCATCACGCCAGATTTTTCCACGGCCTTCTACTCCTAGATGTGGTGGGGAGGAGATGAGGGTGATTGTGAGAGACGAGGAGTTGTTTGTAAATAGGGAACAAGTGCGGGCATCTTTTTGCAAAAATGGAGAAGCTTGGTTTGTATGCGTCAGATCTAGATCCGACGGCTATTGGTGAAAGATGGGAGGCACAACATCATCACCAACTCAGGACCTGTTTGATTCGCAGGATTTTGAAAACGCATGAATAGGACACGGCAATATTACAAGTTTCAAACTGATATTACAAATGTTAGGAGTAATGCCGCACCTACGAAGAGGCCGGGAATTACTAGGAAGTTTACGTAAGAACTTTCGTTACTTTAGGTGGATGCAGCATTATCGTACAAACTAAAATCCACCGCCCTAACAAGTCACTAATGGGCAAATAAGTTTTCGAGTCTCTGGCCACTTGATGTTTCAAAAACAAATTCAGCTTCTGCGGAGAAATGAGCTCCACCGTGTACCCGCGCGGGTGTGGCTGGGCACGAAGCGTGAGTACGTGCACGGTGCACCTATTCTCTTCTTGTATACGTACACCACCTACGTGGGGTTGTGTGAGAGAGATACAAACCTAGAGAGATATAGTGTGTGGGTTCTTGAGAGTTTTTTTTGTGGG
>NC_041390.1:2509220-2553160 GCF_002162155.2 Triticum dicoccoides | reverse complement strand
GGGGGGGGGTCAATCAAAAAATTTAACATATGCAATGTGTGTGAAATAGAGTCCGGATATAACATATATATAGAGGGGGCGATCCACTAGAAGAGAGTGGAGGTATCATCGGCTTGAGGTGTCCATAGAATCGAAGAGAGGGATGATGTGTGTGTGTGTGTGCGCGCGCGATCGGTAAAGAGTGCCATCGAATTTGTCTGTGCCCACGTCAAAGATATAGAGTGGCTGGCCTACTGGAACGTGAGATGGGACATGTGCAGTTTGTCTCTATGGCATGGATACCTACCTGCATCGCTCGACTATCGATGTGTGGTGGGGGAAGAGGGAGGCCCAATTAACTATAGGTACAATGGCTGGTATATTTGTGGAGGAGGAGAGAGGCCTACCTCATGTATTAAGGAGATCGATCTGCCTCATGTATTAAGGGAGATCGATCGGCATCCATGCATATGTGCAGGAGATGAATAAGGTTGGGAGAGAGACAGAGCTAGAGTGTTGGAGGGGGTGGTAGTGGAGTTGCTTCTAACAAATGGTGGGATAGGCTTGCTAGACAAACGGAGGGCACGCCCGCAATATCAATAAGAGAGGAGATGGCTGCTTGTTGTCTGTGCACGTGTGTGTGAGAGACGGGTCAGGAGGCATGCACGAATGATGAGGGGGGACGATGTGGCTGTGTTAAGCAGACGTAACTACATAGGAAGATCAATCGCCCTTTGTAAGAGAAATGAGAGACATAACTTGTGAGGTACGTCGATCGATGGGGGATAGTTAAAGTCGACCTAGGTATATGTTGGGAGATCGATCGGTATACATGCATGTGTGTGTTAGAAGCAAATGAGGCACGAGGAGAAGGATAGAGAGAGAGGGATGCATGTAGGAGGTGGTACGAGAGGCATACTATATCAAGGGGGAGGAGTGTGCGAGTACGAGAACAATGAAAAGAGTGGTGGGAGTGAGGCATGGACGGTGACAAGAGAAGAGGGGAAGCTTGTGTTTGTGCTAGGCACACCTGGCTAGAGAGGCATATCGATCGATGTGTGCCGTAAAGAAGGAGCTGGGGGGCCTACACACACCGTGGGTGAATGACCTAAAGTGAAAAGACGAATTTGCGCGATGGAGCTAGAGAATGCTGAGGGAGGGTGAGAGGGATGCGGGCGTGTGCATGCACAAGAGAAAGTTAGCGCTAGCTACAAAGATAAGAGGGTTGTGTGGGTGTAAAAGACGAATAGAGATCATATATACTTCATTATAAAAAGCGAATTCGGATATTTGAAGAATTTATCATAGTGTATCAAACCGACGGATGTGTGAATATATATAACGGTGATACACATGGTGTGGTTATGAACATGGTATACTACATTTAATATATTTTATCTCTACTCTTATAAAAAACGGAGTTGTTGATGATGGTGTGCCTGCCATCCTGCATTATAGGCCGTCTGATTTATATCTGGCGGATAGCAAGGAAACTATGATGGTTGAAGTTGGCAACAATCATGATTGTAGATTCTTATTGAAATAGAGAAACGAATTCAAATTTAGTTCGAATTGCAGCGGCAGTATAGACATTTGGAATGCATTAAAATGTTGGTATGAGTAGGTTACATGCATTATACAGCAAGCGAAAAAATTTAATCAGACATAACATGGATTCATCTCCCTCCTTCCATATATATAGGGCGTAATGAGATTTTTAAGACCGCCTTTGACTATTGACAAGATTAATAGTACATGACATGCACAATGTGAAAATTATATCATTGAAAGAACCTTTCACAGACGAATTTAACGGTGTGCTTTGTGTAAGTTGCATGTCATATGTCATTGCTCTAATATTTGGTCAAAGTTAGCATCGAAAAACGCATTAGGCCCTATATAGATGGAAGGAGGAAGTAGCTTTGAATAGCATTTGTATAGTAAAACAGGGCAAGACTCTCTCATTGTGTGGTGTGAATAGTTTTATTTTTTCGTTTTCTTTTTGGTTGACGGAAGTGCGAATTGATTTGGTACGTACAAGTTCAATATTACTACACGTTAGGCTTGTCCCTAAAATTCAACCCGCGTCTTGTTATATGATACGTCTCCGACGTATCTATAATTTTTGATTGCTCCATGCTATATTATCTACTGTTTTGGGCAATATTGGGCTTTATTGTCCACTTTTATATTACTTTCGTGACTAACCTATTAACCGGAGGCCCAGCCCAGATTTGTTGTTTTATGCCTATTTCAGTGTTTTGAAGAAAAGGAATATCAGACGGAGTCGAAACGGAACGAAATCAACTGGAGAAGTTATTTTTGGAAGGAAACACACCTGATGGACTTGGACCCCACGTCAGAAGATACGGGAGCTGCCCACGAGGGTGGGGAGGCACCCCCCCCCCCTAGGGCGCGCCCCCTGCCTCGTGGGGCCCTCGTGGCTCCCCTGACATGCTTCTTCTGCCTATATAACTCCATATACCTTAAAACTTCCAGAACACAGAATAGATCGGGAGTTCCGCCGCCAGAAGCCTCCGTAGCCACCAAAAGTCAATCGGGACCCTGTTCCGGCACCCTGCCGGAGGGGGGAACCCTCACCGGTGGCCATCTTCATCATCCCGGCGCTCTCCATGACGAGGAGGGAGTAGCTCTCCCTCGGGGCTGAGGGTATGTACCAGTAGCTATGTGTTTGATCTCTCTCTCTCTCTCTCTCTCTCTCTCTCTCTCTCTCGCGTGTTCTTGATTTGGCACGATCTTGATGTATCGCGAGCTTTGCTATTATAGTTGGATCTTATGTTTCTCCTCCCCCTCTTCTCTCTTGTAATGAATTGAGTTTTCCCTTTGGAGTTATATTGTCGGATTGAGTCTTTAAAAATTTGAGAACACTTGATGTATGTCTTGCCGTGGATATCTGTGGTGACAATGGGATACCACGTGCCACTTGATGTATTTTTTGGTGATCAACTTGCGGGTTCCGCCCATGAACCTATGCATAGGGGTTGGCACACGTTTTCGTCGTGATTCTCCAGTAGAAACTTTGGGGCACTCTTTGAGGTCCTATGTGTTGGTTGAATAGATGAATCTGAGATTGTGTGATGCATATCGTATAATCATACCCACGGATACTCGAGGTGACATTGGAGTATCTAGGTGACATTAGGGTTTTGGTTGATTTGTGTCTTAAGGTGTTATTCTAGTACGAACTCTAGGGCTGTTTGTGACACTTATAGGAATAGCCCAACGGATTGATTGGAAAGAATAACTTTGAGGTGGTTTCGTACCCTACCATAATCTCTTCGTTCGTTCTCCGCTATTAGTGACTTTGGAGTGACTCTTTGTTGCATGTTGAGGGATAGTTATGTGATCCAATTATGTTAGTATTGTTGAGGGAACTTACACTAGCGAAAGTATGAACCCTAGGCCTTGTTTCAACGCATTGCAATACCGTTTACGCTCACTTTTATCACTTGCTACCTTGCTGTTTTTATAATTTCAGATTACAAATACTATTATCTACTATCCATATTGCACTTGTATCACCATCTCTTCGCCGAACTAGTGCACCTATACAATTTACCATTGTATTGGGTGTGTTGGGGACACAAGAGACTCTTTGTTATTTGGTTGCAGGGTTGCTTGAGAGAGACCATCTTCATCATACGCCTCCTACGGATTGATAAACCTTAGGTCATCCACTTGAGGGAAATTTGCTACCGTCCTACAAACCTCTGCACTTGGAGGCCCAACAACATCTACAAGAAGAAGGTTGTGTAGTAGACATCATTATATCCCGAAAATTCAGATATCACGCTCCCAAAACTGGCGCCTTCACAACTCGCGCCTTGCTATCCCGAAATTACAACACGCGCGAAAACTCCCTCCAGCTGCCAAATCCCGACACGTGAAATCCCCCTTCTAACCCTGAGCCGAAAGGGCCGCTAGTTCAAATCGGTGGGGGGTACTTTTGTAACACACCCTACATTTTGGACAAGCGCGTTCCTAAGTCATGCTTCACCCCCTCCCATCGCCCCCTTTTCGCCATTCAAAATCCTAGGCCGCCATAACCTCTCCGCTCCAGCCGCGAAACCCCGCCCTCCTCCGTCCGCCACGTCACCGCTGCCCAGCCAGAGCCTCTTCCCCAACAACGTCGTCCACCGCAACAGCTCAACGTCCCTCATCCACCTCCCCGGATGAGGATCTGTCGTCCATCTTGCCGTCCCGCCGGTTCAGCCGCCCCGTCCTCCACCTCCAAGGAGCTGCTCCGACGGTCGCCTCGTCTATCGTGGCTGCTCCATCCCCACAGTGCCGCCTTAACCTGCTCCACCAGAACCGTAGCATCCTCACCGACTCCTCGGACAAAGCCGAGGCCTACTCGGCGCCACCAAAGAGGTTGTACACTCATCGCATCGCACCTTCTCCTTAACTCGACCTCCCGGCGCCGACGGTGCTCCATCCCGCACCCCCATGGAGCGGCTACCTTGAAGCCGGCGCCGCGGGTGACATCTCCACGGCGGCTCTCCCCCAGTGCGAGGCCCCTTCGGCGGCAGCGTCCATACCAGCCGGATCTGCTGCTACTGCTCCGACTCTCGCTCGATCGCTCTCTCGCACAGCTGCTGATGCTGCTCTCCCCCTCGCTCGTGCTGCTGCTCTGCTCCGATTAAGCCACACTTCAGTCGACTGAATCGACTTTTGGGTCAGTCGATTTTCAGGGGTTGGGGGGCTCGCCGGAGTTAAGGAAGAACCACCCACAGCGGGGACGGGGGCTCGCTGGAGAGGTACCCCACTATCTATCTTAGGGTTCAGGGTGGGGCGGGGGGCCTAAAGGGCTGGTCGGGGCGGCGGTGGCGAGTTGTTTCGGGGCGGCGAGGCGGCGCTGGGGCCGGCGGTTCGGCTGGTGGTGGCTGGCGGCTCAGGAGGGTGCAGGTTGAAGATGAACTGCAGGCCCTCCCTAAACTACATGTCAAGTGCCTCTCTGCTACCATTGTGTTCAGTTTCGACAGTAGCATTCGGATTCCACAGTAAATTTCAGTTTCGACAGTTAAGTTCAGAGTCAACGGTTTTTACCTCATCTGTTGTAGTCAGGTGGTTTTTGGTGATGTTAATTTTACATCCATTTTACATCATCTATTGGAGATGCTATTAGAATCCCACTTGAGATTGACGATGTCTGTCTTGTGCTGCTTCAGCCTTGACGTCTTACGGCTCACCGGAGCTACTCCAACGACAGAACGATCCATCACAACAGAGCAGTGCCCTGGATGCCGTCTACAGATTCCTCAGATCTTCCTCCACACCTCCGACAGCCACCTCTGGCTCAACTGCTTCAGCGACCAACCCAATGATGCTAAGGTCGACACGGCTACGGCAAAGAGGTTGTACACTTGTTGCATCACTTATTACTATACATTCACGTCGATCCATTAGGGCTATTTTGGTTCAACGGAAAAACATCGATCCACTGGTTGTTACCATCACTCTAAATTTCTGCATGCTCTCCTTACATAATCTCACCATATTTTTTTCGTATGCATGTCAGATATTGTACACAGTCATGTTGAACATGTAGAGAAAAAGAGAAGAGTTTTGCGCGGCAATACAATGTCATGCAAACATCGCTCCATGGTGGGTTCAATGGCAAACCCTCCCCACCCCTCTCCAGATTGTAATCCAGAGGAAGATATCTGTTCTGAGGTGGATTTGGACGCCGCTGACCACTCCTATTTACCCCCCAAGGTGTTTGCTCTACCTTGGCATGATGATGTTAGTCATATCATGCATATGTTGCCTTGCAGTGTCTACTTTTGACATCATATATGTCATCTGCTTAGTTTAGACATGTTCTGTAATGCCACCTGTTTAGTTTCTATATCATATATGGGAATTATGCAGTCTCATGTCTTTTAGCCAGCCATAATATATGTGGAGTGTGCAATGCCATCTTGTTTAACCAGGCATCATATATTTGAATGATATCTTGCCCATCCTTTTCTTCATTACATTTCCATTTGTCGACAATGTTTGTACATTAAACTACTCTTCCTGTGAATCAACCATTTGGGTGGGAGATGGAAAAATCTGGAGTGAAAACAAGGCCTTCAGAGCAGACAGTGCTACCTGTCGAAGCAGATCTCTTGTTGGGTCCTGATAGCTCCTCGGAGATGGATTCAAAGACAGATGACCAGTCCTATTCCCCCACTGAGGTGTATGCTCTAACTTGGCACGGTTATACTGCTCATATCATGCATACAGTGTCTTGCATTGCATAGTTTAGACATCATATACACAATATTCAACACCATGTTCTTAGTTCAGACATCATATCGAATGCCCTCTATTTAGCATATAAATCACATATGGGAATTAAATGATGCGATCCTGATTACTTAGATAACATGTAGGTGAATTATGTCATGCGATCCTGTTTAGTTATTCATCATATCTTTGAGTTATGTTATGCTATGCTATCCAGTTTAGATAGACATCATATATGTGAAATTATGTCATGCTATCCGTTTTAGTTAAACAATATACATGTCAACTATTTCATGCCCTCTTTTTTCCACACTATCTATTGCATCTGTCTCTCATACAATGTCTGTACATTCAACTATGTTTCCTGTTTATTAGCCATTTGAATTGGAGCGGGTGATGCCAGTATCTAGCGGACTAAAAACATGGTCTTCAAATAAAACAGTGCTACCTCTTGGTGGAGATAGCACCCCGGTTGTACATGCACAAGAACCAGCCCTACCACACATAACCCAAACTCTCGCAGATTGTACCCCTACTACGATGGACAGAGAACCAGCTTCACCCAATCTAACCCCAACCCCAGCCGATAGTAACCCAGTTCCTGTTGACACAGCACCATCTCCACCACAGAGCTCCCAAACAAGAGCAGTTAGTAAGGCAGATCCAGTGCCCAAAGGGCCAGTACTATCACGGCGAACCCCAACTCCACCAGTTAGTACGCCTATTCCTGTGGAGGAAGCACAACCAGCTAGTCGTAGTTTATCATCTATCACATTTGATGTTGTTAAATCGTATGTGCGTATCTTCCCATCTTGGAAATATTATACTGAAGATGAAGGAAAATGCCAGTTGCAGGTGTTTGTCCAGGAGTTATGTGTAAGTAATGTTATTCATGGCAATTACTTTGCTTCGTCCCATACATCCTACCTCCATGATGGTTATAATACATCAAATTTTCCCATTTTTCTCTATAGAGATGGACCGATTTGGAAACTCAGGGTGAGGTAACCTGTGCTAATACCTCTGCTATCTTCAAGAATGCTTGGTGGCAGTATCGGAATTACCTGAAGAAAACGTACTTCACCGGCAAAGAAACTCATCAAATTCCCTTACGTTCTCGTGAGACACATTTACTGGATGATGACTGGGAACGCCTTGTTCTGTACTGGTCCCGAACCAAGAATGTGGTAAGGTCTATGAGCTCATTTTCTATTTTTAAGTATTGTATTCTTGCGTCTTACTGTACTCTGCTCATGTAGAACAAGTGCCTAAACCTGAAGAACAACTGTTCTAATTTAAGATTCCATTGCTACCATAGGACATAGATATATGTTTGTTTGATGCTTTTATTATGTACTAGTACTTGGCAATAGAAGACTTGGTAGTTTAATTCTGTCCACCTTACTAATGAACTGGTTCACCGAGATGAGTTTCATATACTAGTACATGCTAAACTTGTTATGTGTCTGCTTGTTTCTTCTTTTAGAATGCTGACAGAATATTGGGGAAGAGTGCCTTATTAAGCAACGGTAAAGGAAGTAATGCAGATAAGGTTCAGGATAGTGAAACATCCTGTCTTGGTTTAGTGTTGGAGTTACTGGCCGCTACCGCTTGCACAAGCTATTCAAACTCACTGTCTGAATCAGTTCAGTTTCTTAAGTATCAACTACAAGCTGAAAGACATCGATCAGCTGTGCTGCGACAAGAAGCGGAAGGACTGCGAAAGTCCCTAGAGCATTCAGATGCATACTTTCTGGTGCAACAGCAAGCGTTGGAGGATTTTAGCGCCAAATAGGACAAAGTTAATCAGCTTGCTAAGCTTATTACTAGCATGGTGGATACCCAGGATAACGTTTCTTGAGCTCTTCTGAAGTTGTTTCAGTTATGCTCTTGTTTTGCTGCCGCGTTTATTTGCACTGGTGGCCAATTTTGACGGCCAGTGTATATGATATGCTGCTTTGTTCCCTATATTTGCCCTGGTGGCAAACTTTGATGCCCAGTGGATGTAATATGTGTAATAGCCGTGATAGCCTAGCGTTAGTTGCTTGCTTATTTATTTCCTTGTTGTCTTGTTTATTTGTTTGCGTGTAGTCATTGCAGTTCTTTTTCCGCGGTTAACTAGTGGCTGCAATAACCTATTTTTTAAAACTAGGCCACAATAACCATGGGCTAATATTTACTGTAGTGACATTGGGCCTCCTACGGGCCGTAGAAACAGTGGGCCTTCTATGGGCCGTAGAAACAATAGGCCTTCTACGGGCCGTAGAAACAATGGGCCTTCTACGGGCCGTATCATCAATGGGTCTTATATGGGTCGTATGATCGATTGGCCAAACATGGGCCAATAACAGGCCGCATTATGGCCGTAAACGGGCTAGAGTTGGAATCGTCCGTTCATGGGCCGACCGTAACGGGCCATCTTTAATAGGCCGTATTTGATGACGCTATGAAAACGGACCACAAACGGGCCGACTGTAACCACGGGCTGAATTTGGCCCACAAGCAGAAAATGACAGTAACGGGCCGTAAGTAAACGAATGTTGGAAATGAGCCCAAGAATAAATGGGCTCTGAGAAGGCCGAAAGATAACATGGGCTGGAAACGGCCTAACAGAATAACGGGCCGTTAATGGGTATAAAGTGATACACTATTCATTATGGGCCAATTTCACCACGGGTCGTTAATGGGTGTAAAGTGATACACTGTTCATTACGGGCCAGTTTCACCACGGGCCGTTAATAGGCCAAGAGTTACATAGGGCCTCATATGGGCCGAAAGATGTCATGGGCCATACATGGGCCAGAAGTGAAAACGGGCTGGAATCATATTGGATGGCCCAGATGACGCTACTAGGTCTAATTTGGATAAGGCGTAACGGGCCTTGGGTTAGCGGGCTGTAAATGGGCTATATGCGAACAGGCCGTTAACAGGCTTTCCATGGGCCGGCCCGCCACCTTTTGACCAAGTCAAACGGGCCGGCCTTTTCATAGGAATGGGCCTTTGTTGGGCCGTGCCACGTGTCGACGTATCATAGGCGCCTATCTGAACCACTGACGAGCTGACACGTGTTTCGTCCGGACAATAAGAATTTTACACGTGGAAATTTCCCATTGGTCGGGGCTGTTAACGGGTTATCGGATCCAAAACCCGACCCGATAGCTTAACGGCGTTCCATTACGGTGGATGCCACGTGTCGGTCACCCTTGACAAAAGCACTTCTGTGACGCGTGATTTATCGTCATGGAAGTGGACACTTCCGTGATGATAATTTTGGTAATGTCATGGACACTTCTACGACAGCACAGGTATGACTATCTTGATTCTGTCATAAATTTGTCATGGATGTACATGCATGACAAAAAATGTGACCTACTGTGACAAACACGTGTCATCACGAAAGTGTATATTTTTGTAGTGTTATCTCTTGCAGAGTTCTCCTACAATAACTCCAAGCATAGATCCACACGAAGGAGTCCTTTTTCCATTGTCTACACTAAATTTCCAACACATGTGGTGGACCTGGTGAAGCTACCATCAAGGGGAAACTCAAAATCAGCATTGTCCTTTGCTGATAATTACACCGAGTTATTTGAAGAGATTCGCGGCGCTTTGGAAGCACAAAATCAGAAATATAAACAACTTGCTCATTGCAAAAAGAGGCCAAAATCATTCCAAGTCGGTGATAAGGTGATGGTCTACCTCCGAAAAGAGAGGCTGCCTTTAGGTGTTAAAGGAAAACTTAGGCAACGAAGGTATGGGCCCTTCTCTATCGTGAGGAAGATAAATGATAATGCTTATGTGATAGATCTTCCAAGTGACATGGGTATCTCCAACACTTTCAATGTTGCGTACTTGACTCTCTACCATCCAGAAAAAGCGCTCTATGAAGATAACTCGAGGGCGAGTTCCAAACAACCAGGGGAAAATGATGAGGAACACTAGATGAGAAGAAAGAAAACACATGCCAGATCTGTTTGGCTACTTCTAGATGCTTCCACTCTAGTGTAATATTTCTTTCCTTTTCTTTTCTATCATACCTACTGTTTTCTAGAGTCTTCTAGTTGTGAGTAGCTATGAGTAGAATGGTGAAACTTACATAATGTTTTCTAGAGTATTCCAGCTATAAGTAGAAGTATGCGAAGGCTTCCCAAAGCCCTATAAATAGAGGTCCTCACCTCTACTTTGTACCCAGACTACGTACCCCTACCTATAATAGAACTTGTTGTTCATACCTAAGATCTTGGAGTAGATCTTGTTCCCTAGAAGTTCTGGATTGAACTCTTGCTGCCCTATCAGCCTACATTCGCCTCTAGAGAGATATCTAGCGCAACACGTTGAAACTGTTCCTTCAACACTTGTGTTGTACACATTGTAGCGGCAAGGTGGAGTTGCTCCTTCACAACCTTTGTGCTGCTTCAGGTGGTATCAGAGTGTTGCTACAGGCTACGTCAGGTGCTGGAACCAGCACGACAGCGAGCTGCAACCTCGCCGACGGCGCTGCTATGAGTGGTGGGGCGCACAACTACGAGCGGAACGCGAGATGCTACCAATGGCGATCCGAGAGGCTGGAACCGACAGTGTGGAGAGCTGCAACCGGCGGTGCCATATGCTACAAGCGGCGAGGCGGGGATACCGGAATCGGCAATGTGGAGAGCTACAACCAGCAGGCCGTTTTGCTACTACTGACAACGCAAAGTGCTGGAACCGACGAGGAAGGATGCTTCCACGGCAAGCCAGGGAGTTGGGATGTTTCCATGGAGAGGCTGGAGAGCTGCAACCGGCATGGGGGCGGTGCTACAGTAGGCGGCCGGCGAGTTGCAGCCATTGGTGGAGCTGCGGCCTTAGAGAGGGAAGCTCCAACTGGGGTTTGGAAGGTAAGGCTGGAGGGAGGGGGCTGCGGCCGTCTGCGGCGAGTGGGGCAGCGAGCCGTTGAGCACTAGCGAGGCGGGTGCTGTCGCGACCCCGCGGCGGGTGAGGATGGTGAGCACGCGGGGCAGCGAGTCTGTGTGTTGACCAGCGTGTATAGGACGAGGTTTGGATCTGAACCGCCAATGATGCGCTAATCGGACGTGTACGGTGCGACCGGCCGAAATTTCGGTCGGCACGTCGGTGCCTATCATTGGCCCTCCGGTTTTGGGAACCTTCTAGAGTTTCCCAGCAGGTTTTTCTGGTTATGTTTCCTTTCGGTTTTTTTATTTTTTATTTTTTATGTTTTTTGTTTATTTTTCTTCTTTCTTCTTTCTTTTCTTTTCCTTTTGTTGTTTCTTTTTTTTACTTTTTCTTTTCTTCCTTTTTTTCTTTTCCAAGTTGATATCTGTTTTTTAATTCTAATTTTGTTCAGATTTTAAAAAATGTTCCACTTTTTAAAAAATGTTCACAAATTCAAAAAATATACATGACTTTAAAAATGTTCATGTATTTCAAAATTCGTTCACAAATTTAGAAAATGTTCCTATTTAAAAAACACTTCTGGAATTGCAAAAAAATGTTCGCTGTTGCTAAATTTGGTCTGAAATTTAAAAAAAAACCGCATTTGAAACCTCGTTTAAAAAAAATTTGTGGTTTCTATTTTCTAGTAGATATATCATGAAGTTCAATTTTCAACTCTTTGTTCACAAACTCAAAAAATGTTCAAGGTTTCATTTTTTGTAATTTCGTGAAATGTTCAATTTTCCAAATATTTGTTCAAAATTTCAAAAAACAATGGTAATTTTAATTTTTTTGGAATTTTATAATTTGTTCACAACTTCAAAGAATGGTTCATGTTTTTGAGAAACATTTTCTGCAGTTTCAGTTTTTTTGTTCGCATATGCAAAAAAATGTTCCCATCTATGAAAATTTGTTCAGAAATTCGAAAAATGTTCACACTTTTTCAAAATACACATTTTCAGAAATATGTACACTTTTTTAAAGATGTGCGCTATAGTAACTAATTCCGGTTCGATACAGTGGACAGGCCCGGTTGTACGGTTTTGCTAAGATATTCTAGATGCTTGTTGTTCTGTTGCAAGCAATGCTAGTCAGTTTTAGTGGATGGGAACTCGCAGTCGTAAAATGATGGTTGCTGGTTCGAGTCCTGCCATCGCGCCTGCCTCTCTTTTTGCTTTCTTTTCCTTACAGCGAGATGGGCCGGCCCAGTCAGGCTGCCTCCCCGTGCGTGGCGATGCCAGTTTGACGCATAGAGCGTCCAATAGGAGCTCCCCGTAAATAGGGTGGCACTGCTATAACTCGTTTGTAGCGAGCGAAGCAGCCACATCTCCTGCAATGCTAGTAACTAGGCTAGCCCATAAATGCTTCCCTCAGGTCGTTCAAACGTCCCTCAATATTTTGTTTTTCTGCAGCTCCCCCTTGTGGCTGGGGTAGACTCACAGCAGCTTGGTTTAGGCATGGCATGGAAATCTTTCTTTAATAATTATGTGCGAAAGGTCCAAAATAGCCTATTGGGGTTCAGTTGGCGAGAAAAGCCTTCTTCCTACATCTGCGAGTAAGGGGCAACCTTTTATTAATTCACAGGTAAGGCAAAGTGCTTTCTTTTAAAGAAGCATCTGGCTCCATCATTCTTTCATTAGTTAAGTCATCTTCTTCGAAGAAGGATTTTTGTAATTCTTGATTAATAGTACTTAGAATGGCTTTTTCATATTGAGAAATTCTGTCTAGTGGCATTCGATCACTTATTCTTAACTTTCATAACTTTAATAAAAACTATTTATTAAAATATTTGTATTTTGCTACTTTAATAAAACAATTATGTCTATTTAAAAAATATCATGTATTTGAAAGTTGTTATTCTCCGTGTATTTCCAAAAAGTTTTGCGCATGTTGAAAAAAATGTATATGATGTATTTCAAAACATACAAAATGTTCATCGTCAATTAAAAAAATCATCATATATTTAAGAACAATTCAAAAGTTGTCGCATGTATATCAAAATGTTCATAAGATATTTTTTGAAAATAATTCACATTTATTTTCCAAATTACAGATGATTTTTTATGAAAAACAATTAATATTGTTGAAATATTTTATAAAACAATTAGGTACACTTAGGAAAAGATTAATACATGACAATTGTTTATTGGATAAATGACAACCATTTTCTTAATACACAATCAACCTTCTCTAAGTATAACATAAAAAAAATTAATACACCGGCGCACATGTTTTTTAATACACAACCAGCACAATTTAATACAATTAGAGCTTTGTTTTCTAAATACACAAGCAACACATTTTATGAACACTATAAACATTAGACATGACACCACAACAATTTGAGCCGAGGCTTGACGTTGTTGTGCTCGACAAGAAGATCATGCATTATAAGTAAAAAAGTCTAGATGTAAAGGATGGCAGTGGTAACCAAGAGTAAGAGCAGAAGAGAAGAGAGGAAAGAAGGGAAGAAGAAGTTCATACGTCTGGAAAGCAAGCTTAGTTGGGACCAAGGAAATAAAAGCCTCATAAGTCTAAGGAACGATGTGGACGGTGCGGGAAGAAAAAGAGCTGAACTTTTTTATAATAGTGTAGGAGAGAAGAAAACTGACGAAGACGTTCTTGCACAGTAAGTTTCAAGAAATGACGCTTGGCACTTTTTTGGGCAAGTAAGTTTTGTAGGACATAACTTAAAGTTAAATTGAAATAAGATGGAAAAATAATATAAGGCAAATTACGATGTAAATTCATGAGTTCACTAGTTCAAAAAAAGTTTGTGAACTCAAAAAAGATCACCAGTTCAAAACAAGTTCGCGGGATTTGAAAACAACTCGATAACTATAAAAATTTTATGAGTTAAAATAAAGTTTAGATGATATGAAAGAAGTGCAAATTCATGCGTTAGAAAAAGATCATGATTTTGAAAAAAAGTTCATTTATTTGAAAAAGTTCACATTTGGAAAAAAATCATGAATAAAAAAGGAACATGAGAAAATATCAAAAACAAATAGAAAGTAAAAAAGAATGACTTGAAGCTTCCCAAAACTGTCAAAAGCTTCTAGAAGCTTAAAAAAATAGGCTGAGAACGATTCAAAAAAAAAACAAGCAGCGGCCGCTTTACATGGGCTGACTCGTTCTCGAATGACCGTCCATTATGGAAATGAAAACAAAAATTACTTTAACCGGCACTTAATAAGACACCAAATAGGGTTTGGGCTTGTGTCAAGCCTGGCATGAGGTTACAATGCGGTGGGCTGGACTGAGGTTCTCCTGGATTATCCTTTGTTGGCATGTGTAGCACGGCAGTTCCTGCTTTGGTTCCTAGGAGGTTAATTACGGATAACATTATAATTGTGTGTGAATGCTTGCACTTTATGAAGAGAAACAAGGCTCTTAAGCATTGTCATTATGCCCTGAAATTGGACATGATGAAGACGTATGACAGAGTTGAATGGGAGTACTTGGAACCTATAATGCTCAAATTGGGCTTCTCAGATGTTTGGGTAAACAGAGTAATGAGTGTGGTAAGGTCAGTTTCTTTCTTGGTTCTCTTTAATGGGAAGAAATTGGAGGAGTTTAAACCTTCGAGAGGTATTCGACAGGGAGGCCCACTATCACCCTACCTTTTCTTGTTAGCGGTAGAGGGCCTTTCGGGCCTCCTCAAATCCAGAGATCAGTCATCGCATGTTGGTGGAATCAGGTGGCCCCCTCGGCGCCTCCAGTTAACCATCTCTTTTTTGCTGATGATAGCCTATTGTTTTTCAAGGCTAACGGTGCAGGGGCGACAGAGGTGCCAAACTTACTGAACTCATATTGTCATGCATCGGGACAGAGGATCAATAATAGTAAGTCTTTGGTGTTCTTCAGTAAACGGTGCCCAGAAGTGGTCAGAGATGTGGTGAAGGGCATCCTCAATGTACAAACAGAGACCCTAAATGGAAAATACTTGGGGCTGCCTTCTGATATAGGTGCATCAAAAACTGGAGCTTTCAGGTATTAAAAAGATAAATTGTGGAGAAAGGTGAAGGGATGGATTGAGAAGGCTATTTCAGCATCATGCAAGGAAATATTGATCAAATCAGTTTCACAGGCGTTCCAGGTCTTCTCGGTGTCATGTTTCAAATTGCCAAGGGGCTTATGTGAACACCTCAACAAACTCATTAGGCAATTCTTCTGGGGTAGTAAGGCAGGACAGCGAAAATCCAATTGGGTGTCATGGAGCGCTATGACACAACCAAAAAGATGCGGATGCCTTGGTTTTTAAAGACCTCAAGTTTTTTAATGTTGCACTTTTGGCACGGCAAGCATGAAGGATCCTGACAATTCCTGAATCGCTATGTTCAAAACTACTCAAAGCTATCTACTTTCCTGAAGGAGATATTCTTAATGCCACCTTGGGAACTCACCCATCTCAAGTGTGGTGATCGCTGCAGGAAGGAAGGGACGCTCTTACTTTGGACTTATCAGGAAGATAGGATATGGGAATTCTACTCAAATTTGGTCACAGAATTGGATCCCACGGGACCATGCGATGAAACCCCTAGTATGCCTCGGTCAAAACCCGCCATCGTTAGTGGCAGAGCTCATTGATCCATCTACTCTGACATCGAGAGTTGACGTTCTGAACCCGTTTTTTCTACCATGTGATGTGGCAGCAATTCAAAACATCCAACTGTGTACTAGATCGATGACAGACTTCTGGTCGTGGCAGTTCGAGAAGAAGGGTTTGTTTTCAGTAAAAATCAGCATACAGAATGCTATGGGAGACAAAGAAGAGTGGGGGAAATTTGTTAAGTGGAAGAGCGACAGTTTCAGATCAAACCTATGATGAGAGGGGGTGGAAGTGGAACTCATTGTGGAATACCAAAGTCCCCTTGAAGATCAGAACATGCATGTGGAGATTAGCGAGGCAATCTTTACCTGCCGAGGATGTGAGGAAGCATAGACATATGTGAAGGAAATATGCCCTAGAGGCAATAATAAAGTTATTATTTATTTCCTTATAATCATGATAAAGGTTTATTATTCATGCTAGAATTGTATTAACCGGAAACATAATACATGTGTGAATACATAGACAAACAAAGTGTCACTAGTATGCCTCTACTTGACTAGCTCGTTAATCAAAGATGGTTATGTTTCCTAACCATAAACAATGAGTTGTTATTTGATTAACGGGATCACATCATTAAGATAATGATCTGATTGACATGACCCATTCCATTAGCTTAGCACCCGATCGTTTAGTATGTTGCTATTGCTTTCTTCATGACTTATACATGTTCCTACAACTATGAGATTATGCACCTCCCGTTTACCGGAGGAACACTTTGGGTACTACCAAATGTCACAATGTAACTGGGTGATTATAAAGGAGTACTACAGGTGTCTCCAAAGGTACATGTTGGGTTGGCGTATTTCGAGATTAGGTTTTGTCACTCCGATTGTCGGAGAGGTATCTCTGGGCCCTCTCGGTAATGCACATCACTTAAGCCTTGCAAGCATTGCAACTAAATGAGTTAGTTGCGGGATGATGTATTACAGAACGAGTAAAGAGACTTGCCGGTAACGATATTGAACTAGGTATTGGAATACCGACGATCGAATCTCGGGCAAGTAACATACCGATGACAAAGGGAACAACGTATGTTGTTATGCGGTCTGACCGATAAAGATCTTCGTAGAATATGTAGGAGCCAATATGGGCATCCAGGTCCCGCTATTGGTTATTGACCGGAGACGTGTCTCGGTCATGTCTACATTGTTCTCGAACCCGTAGGGTCCGCACGCTTAAGGTTACGATGACAGTTACATTATGAGTTTATGCATTTTGATGTACCGAAGGTTGTTCGGAGTCCCGGATATGATCACGGACACGACGAGGAGTCTCGAAATGGTCGAGACATAAAGATTGATATATTGGAAGCCTATATTTGGACATCGGAAGTGTTCCGGGTGAAATCGGGATTTTACTGGAGTACCGGGAGGTTACCGGAAACCCCCCGGGAGCCATATGGGCCTTAATGGGCTTTAGTGGAAAGGAGAAAGGGGCAGCCCAAGGTGGCCGCGCGCCTCCCCCCTTCCCTAGTCCTATTAGGACTAGGAGAGGTGGCCGGCCCCCCCTCTCTCTCTTTCCCCCTCGGGGAATCCTAGTCCAACTAGGATTGGGGGGGGAGTCCTACTCCCGGGAGGAGTAGGACTCCTCCTGCGCCCTCCTCCTGGCCGGCGGCCCCCTCCCCCTTGGCTCCTTTATATACTGAGGCAGAGGCACCCCAGAAACACACAAGTTGATCCACGTGATCTATTCCTTAGCCGTGTGCGGTGCCCCCAGCCACCATAGTCCTCAATAATACTGTAGCGGAGTTTAGGCGAAGCCCTGCTGCTGTAGTACATCAAGATCGTCACCACGCCGTCGTGCTGACGGATCTCTTCCCCGACACTTTGCTGGATCGGAGTCCGGGGATCGTCATCGAGCTGAACGTGTGCTCGAACTCGGAGGTGCCGTAATTTCGGTGCTTGATCGGTTGGATCATGAAGACGTACGACTACTTCCTCTACGTTGTGTCAACGCTTCCGCAGTCGGTCTGCGTGGGTACGTAGACAACACTCTCCCCTCTCGTTGCTATGCATCACATGATCTTGCCTGTGCGTAGGAATTTTTTTGAAATTACTACGAAACCCAACAGTGGCATCCGAGCCTAGGTTATTTATGTTGATGTTATATGCACGAGTAGAACACAAGTGAGTTGTGGGCGATATAAGTCATACTGCCTACCAGCATGTCATACTTTGGTTCGGCGGCATTGTTGGACGAGACGACCCGGACCAACATTACGCGTACGCTTACGCGAGACCGGTTCCCCCGACGTGCTTTGCACATAGGTGGCTTGCGGGCGACTGTCTCTCCAACTTTAGTTGAACCAAGTATGGCTATGCCCGGTCCTTGCGAAGGTTAAAACGGAGTCTATTTGACAAACTATCGTTGTGGTTTTGATGCGTAGGTGAGATTGGTTCTTGCTTAAGCCCGTAGCAGCCACGTAAAACTTGCAACAACAAAGTAGAGGACGTCTAACTTGTTTTTGCAGGGCATGTTGTGATGTGATATGGTCAAGACATGATGCTGAATTTTATTGTATGAGATGATCATGTTTTGTAACCGAGTTATCGGCAACTGGCAGGAGCCTTATGGTTGTCGTTTTATTGTATGCAATGCAATCGCGATGTAATGCTTTACTTTTATCACTAAGCGGTAGCGATAGTCGTAGAAGCACAAGCTTGGCGAGACGACAACGATGCTACGATGGAGATCAAGGTGTCACGCCGGTGACGATGGTGATCACGACGGTGCTTCGGAGATGGAGATCATAAGCACAAGATGATGATGGCCATATCATATCACTTATATTGATTGCATGTGATGTTTATCCTTTTATGCATCTTATCTTGCTTTGATTGACGGTAGCATTATAAGATGATCTCTCACTAAATTATCAAGAAGTGTTCTCCCTGAGTATGCACCGTTGTGAAAGTTCTTCGTGCTGAGACACCACGTGATGATCGGGTGTGATAGGTTCTACGTTCAAATACAACGGGTGCAAAACAGTTGCACAAGCGGAATACTCAGGTTATACTTGACGAGCCAAGCATATACAGATATGGCCTCGGAACAGGGAGACCGAAAGGTCGAGCGTGAATCATATAGTAGATATGATCAACATAACGATGTTCACCATTGAAAACTACTCCATCTCACGTGATGATCGGTTATGGTTTAGTTGATTTGGATCATGTAATCACTTAGAGGATTAGAGGGATGTCTATCTAAGTGGGAGTTCTTTAATTAATTTAATTAACTGAACTTAAATTTATCATGAAACTTAGTACCTGATTAGTATCTTGCTTATTTATGTTTGATTGTAGATAGATGGCTCGTGCTGTTGTTCCGTTGAATTTTAATGCGTTCCTTGAGAAAGCAAAGTTGAAAGATGATGGTAGCAATTACACGGATTGGGTCCGTAACTTGAGGATTATCCTCATTGCTGCACAGAAGAATTACGTCCTGGAAGCACCGCTGGGTGCCAGGCCTGCTGCAGGAGCAACGCCGGATGTTATGAACGTCTGGCAGAGCAAATCTGATGACTACTCGATAGTCCCTTTTGAACGTCATGGAGCATATGAGATGTTCCAGGAGTTGAAGTTAATATTTCAAGCAAATGCCCGGATTGAGAGATATGAAGTCTCCAATAAATTTTATAGCTGCAAGATGGAGGAGAACAGTTCTGTCAGTGAGCATATACTCAAAATGTCTGGGTATAATAATCACTTGATTCAATTGGGAGTTAATCTTCCGGATGATTGCGTCATTGACAGAATTCTTCAATCACTGCTACCAAGCTACAAGAGCTTCGTGATGAACTATAATATGCAAGGGATGAACAAGACTATTCCCGAGCTCTTCACGATGCTGAAAGCTGCGGAGGTAGAAATCAAGAAGGAGCATCAAGTGTTGATGGTCAACAAGACCACTAGTTTCAAGAAAAAGGGCAAAGGGAAGAAGAAGGGGAACTTCAAAAGGGACGTCAAGCAAGTTGCTACTCAAGAGAAGAAACCCAAACCTGGACCTAAGCCTGAAACAGAGTGCTTCTATTGCAAGCAGACTGGTCACTGGAAGCGGAACTGCCCCAAGTATTTGGTGGATAAGAAGGATGGCAAGGTGAACAAAGGTATATGTGATATACATGTTATTGATGTGTACCTTACTAATGCTCGCGGTAGCACCTGGGTATTTGATACTGGTTCTGTTGCTAATATTTGCACCTCGAAATAGGGACTACGGATCAAGCGAAGATTGGTTAAGGACGAGGTGACGATGCGCGTGGGAAACGGTTCCAAATTCGATGTGATCGCAGTCGGCACGCTACCTCTACATCTACCTTCGGGATTAGTATTAGACCTAAATAATTGTTATTTGGTGCCAGCGTTAAGCATGAACATTATATCTGGATCTTGTTTGATGCGATACGGTTATTCATTTAAATCAGAGAATAATGGTTGTCTATTTATATGAGTAATATCTTTTATGTTCATGCACCCTTGAAGAGTGGTCTATTCTTGTTGAATCTCGATAGTAGTAACACACATATTCATAATGTTGAAGCCAAAAGATGCAGAGTTGATAATGAGAGTGCAACTTATTTGTGGCACTGCCGTTTAGGTCATATCGGTGTAAAGCGCATGAAGAAACTCCATTCTGATGGACTTTTGGAACCACTTGATTATGAATCACTTGGTACTTGCGAACCGTGCCTCATGGGCAAGATGACCAAAACACCATTCTCCGGTACTATGGAGAGAGCAACAGATTTGTTGGAAATCATACATATAGATGTATGTGGTCCGATGAATATTGAGGCTCGTGGCGGATATCGTTATTTTCTCACCTTCATAGATGACTTAAGCAGATATGGATATATCTCCTTAATGAAACACAAGTCTGAAACATTTGAAAAGTTCAAGGAATTTCAGAGTGAAGTTGAAAATCATCGTAACAAGAAAATAAAGTTTCTACGATCTGATCGTGGAGGAGAGTATTTGAGTTACGAGTTTGGTGTACATTTGAAAATTTGTGGAATAGTTTCGCAACTCACGCCACCCGGAACACCACAGCGTAATGGTGTGTCCGAACGTCGTAATCGTACTTTACTAGATATGGTGCGATCTATGATGTCTCTTACTGATTTACCGCTATCGTTTTGGGGATACGCTCTAAAGACGGCCGCATTCACGTTAAATAGGGCGCCATCAAAATCCGTTGAAATGACGCCTTATGAACTGTGGTTTGGCAAGAAAACAAAGTTGTCGTTTCTAAAAGTTTGGGGCTGCGATGCTTATGTGAAAAAGCTTCAACCTGATAAGCTCGAACCCAAATCGGAGAAATGTGTCTTCATAGGATATTCAAAGGAAACTATTGGATACACCTTCTATCACAGATCCGAAGGCAAGATTTTTGTTGCTAAATTCGGTAACTTTCTGGAGAAGGAGTTTCTCTCGAAAGAAGTGAGTGGGAGAAAAGTAGAACTTGACGAGGTAACTGTACCTGCTCCCTTACTGGAAAGTAGTACATCACAGAAAACTGTTCCAGTGACACCTACACCAGTTAATGAGGAAGCTAATGATAATGATCATGAAACTTCAGATCAAGATACTAATGAACCTCGTAGATCAACCAGAGTGAGATCCGCGCCAGAGTGGTATGGTAATCCTGTTCTGGAAGTCATGCTACTAGATCATGATGAACCTACGAACTATGAAGAAGCGATGGTGAGCCCAGATTCCGCAAAATGGCTTGAAGCCATGAAATCTGAGATGGGATCCATGTATGAGAACAAAGTGTGGACTTTGGTTGACTTGCCCGATGATCGGCAAGCAATTGAGAATAAATGGATCTTCAAGAAGAAGACTGACGCTAACGGTAATGTTACTGTCTACAAAGCTCGACTTGTCGCAAAAGGTTTTCGACAAGTTCAAGGGGTTGACTACGATGAGACCTTCTCACCCGTAGCGATGCTTAAGTCTGTCCGAATCATGTTAGCAATTGCCGCATTTTATGATTATGAAATTTGGCAAATGGATGTCAAAACTGCATTCCTGAATGGATTTCTGGAAGAAGAGTTGTATATGATGCAACCAGAAGGTTTTGTCGATCCAAAGGGAGCTAACAAAGTGTGCAAGCTCCAGCGATCCATTTATGGACTGGTGCAAGCCTATCGGAGTTGGAATAAACGCTTTGATAGTGTGATCAAAGCATTTGGTTTTATACAGACTTTCGGAGAAGCCTGTATTTACAAGAAAGTGAGTGGGAGCTCTGTAGCATTTCTGATATTATATGTGGATGACATATTACTAATTGGAAATGATATAGAATTTCTGGATAGCATAAAGGGATACTTGAATAAGAGTTTTTCAATGAAAGACCTCAGTAAAGCTGCTTACATATTAGGCATAAAGATCTATAGAGATAGATCAAGATGCTTAATTGGACTTTCACAAAGCACATACCTTGAAAAGATTTTGAAGAAGTTCAAAATGGATCAAGCAAAGAAAGGATTCTTGCCTGTGTTACAAGGTGTGAAGTTGAGTAAGACTCAATGCCCGACCACTACAGAAGATAGAGAGAATATGAAAGATGTTCTGTATGCATCAGCCATAGGATCTATCATGTATGCAATGCTGTGTACCAGACCCGATGTGTGCCTTGCTATAAGTCTAGCAGGGAGGTACCAAAGTAATCCAGGAGTGGATCACTGGACAGCGGTCAAGAACATCCTGAAATACCTAAAAAGGACTAAGGATATGTTTCTCGTATATGGAGGTGACAAAGAGCTCATCGTAAAAGGTTACGTTGATGCAAGCTTTGACACTGATCCGGACGATTCTAAATCGCAAACCGGATACGTGTTTACATTAAACGGTGGAGCTGTCAGTTGGTGCAGTTCTAAACAAAGCGTCGTAGCGGGATCTACATGTGAAGCAGAGTACATAGCTGCTTCGGAAGCAGCGAACAAAGGAGTCTGGATGAAGGAGTTCATATCCGATCTAGGTGTCATACCTAGTGCATCGGGTCCAATGAAAATCTTTTGTGACAATACTGGTGCAATTGCCTTGGCAAAGGAATCCAGATTTCACAAGAGAACCAAGCACATCAAGAGATGCTTCAATTCCATTCGGTATCTAGTCCAGGTGGGAGACATAGAGATTTGCAAGATACATACGGATCTGAATGTTGCAGACCCGTTGACTAAGCCTCTTCCACGAGCAAAACATGATCAGCACCAAGGCTCCATGGGTGTTAGAATCATTACGGTGTAATCTAGATTATTGACTCTAGTGCAAGTGGGAGACTGAAGGAAATATGCCCTAGAGGCAATAATAAAGTTATTATTTATTTCCTTATAATCATGATAAAGGTTTATTATTCATGCTAGAATTGTATTAACCGGAAACATAATACATGTGTGAATACATAGACAAACAAAGTGTCACTAGTATGCCTGTACTTGACTAGCTCGTTAATCAAAGATGGTTATGTTTCCTAACCATAAACAATGAGTTGTTATTTGATTAACGGGATCACATCATTAAGAGAATGATCTGATTGACATGACCCATTCCATTAGCTTAGCACCCGATCGTTTAGTATGTTGCTATTGCTTTCTTCATGACTTATACATGTTCCTATAACTATGAGATTATGCAACTCCCGTTTACCGGAGGAACACTTTGGGTACTACCAAATGTCACAACGTAACTGGGTGATTATAAAGGAGTACTACAGGTGTCTCCAAAGGTACATGTTGGGTTGGCGTATTTCGAGATTAGGTTTTGTCACTCCGATTGTCGGAGAGGTATCTCTGGGCCCTCTCGGTAATGCACATCACTTAAGCCTTGCAAGCATTGCAACTAAATGAGTTAGTTGCGGGATGATGTATTACAGAACGAGTAAAGAGACTTGCCGGTAACGAGATTGAACTAGGTATTGGAATACCGACGATCGAATCTCGGGCAAGTAACATACCGATGACAAAGGGAACAACATATGTTGTTATGCGGTCTGACCGATAAAGATCTTCATAGAATATGTAGGAGCCAATATGGGCATCCAGGTCCTGCTATTGGTTATTGACCGGAGACGTGTCTCGGTCATGTCTACATTGTTCTCGAACCCGTAGGGTCCGCACGCTTAAGGTTACGATGACAGTTACATTATGAGTTTATGCATTTTGATGTACCGAAGGTTGTTCGGAGTCCCGGATATGATCACGGACATGACGAGGAGTCTCGAAATGGTCGAGACATAAAGATTGATATATTGGAAGCCTATATTTGGACATCGGAAGTGTTCCGGGTGAAATCGGGATTTTACCGGAGTACTGGGAGGTTACCGGAAACCCCCCGGGAGCCATATGGGCCTTAATGGGCTTTAGTGGAAAGGAGAAAGGGGCAGCCCAAGGTGGCCGCGCGCCTCCCCCCCTTCCCTAGTCCTATTAGGACTAGGAGAGGTGGCCGGCCCCCCTCTCTCTCTTTCCCCCTCGGGGAATCCTAGTCCAACTAGGATTGTGGGGGAGTCCTACTCCCGGGAGGAGTAGGACTCCTCCTGCGCCCTCCTCCTGGCCGGCGGCCCCCTCCCCCTTGGCTCCTTTATATACTGAGGCAGAGGCACCCCAGAAACACACAAGTTGATCCACGTGATCTATTCCTTAGCCGTGTGCGGTGCCCCCAGCCACCATAGTCCTCAATAATACTGTAGCGGAGTTTAGGCGAAGCCCTGCTGCAGTAGTACATCAAGATCGTCACCACGCCGTCGTGCTGACGGAACTCTTCCCTAACACTTTACTGGATCGGAGTCCAGGGATCATCATCGAGCTAAACGTGTGCTCGAACTCGGAGGTGCCGTAATTTCGGTGCTTGATCGGTTGGATCGTGAAGACGTACGACTACTTCCTCTACGTTGTGTCAACGCTTCCACAGTCGGTCTGCCTGGGTACGTAGACAGCACTCTCCCCTCTCATTGCTATGCATCACATGATCTTGCGTGTGCGTAGGAAATTTTTTGAAATTACTACGAAACCGAACAGTGGCATCCGAGCCTAGGTTATTTATGTTGATGTTATATGCACGAGTAGAACACAAGTGAGTTGTGGGCGATATAAGTCATACTGCCTACCAGCATGTCATACTTTGGTTCGGCGGCATTGTTGGACGAGACGACCCGGACCAACATTACGCGTACGCTTACGCGAGACCGGTTCCCCCGACGTGCTTTGCACATAGGTGGCTTGCGGGCGACTGTCTCTCCAACTTTAGTTGAACCAAGTATGGCTACGCCCGGTCCTTGCGAAGGTTAAAACGGAGTCTATTTGAAAAACTATCGTTGTGGTTTTGATGCGTAGGTGAGATTGGTTCTTGCTTAAGCCCGTAGCAGCCACGTAAAACTTGCAACAACAAAGTAGAGGACGTCTAACTTGTTTTTGCAGGGCATGTTGTGATGTGATATGGTTAAGACATGATGCTGAATTTTATTGTATGAGATGATCATGTTTTGTAACCGAGTTATCGGCAACTGGCAGGAGCCTTATGGTTGTCGTTTTATTGTATGCAATGCAATCGCGATGTAATGCTTTACTTTTATCACTAAGCGGTAGCGATAGTCGTAGAAGCACAAGCTTGGCGAGACGACAACGATGCTACGATGGAGATCAAGGTGTCACGCCGGTGACGATGGTGATCACGACGGTGCTTCGGAGATGGAGATCACAAGCACAAGATGATGATGGCCATATCATATCACTTATATTGATTGCATGTGATGTTTATCTTTTATGCATCTTATCTTGCTTTGATTGACGTTAGCATTATAAGATGATCTCTCACTAAATTATCAAGAAGTGTTCTCCCTGAGTATGCACCGTTGCGAAAGTTCTTCGTGCTGAGACACCACGTGATGATCGGGTGTGATAGGTTCTACGTTCAAATACAACGGGTGCAAAATAGTTGCACAAGCGGAATACTCAGGTTATACTTGACGAGCCAAGCATATACAGATATGGCCTCGGAACACGGAGACCGAAAGGTCGAGCGTGAATCATATAGTAGATATGATCAACATAACGATGTTCACCATTGAAAACTACTCCATCTCACGTGATGATCGGTTATGGTTTAGTTGATTTGGATCATGTAATCACTTAGAGGATTAGAGGGATGTCTATCTAAGTGGGAGTTCTTTAATTAATTTAATTAACTGAACTTAAATTTATCATGAAACTTAGTACCTGATTAGTATCTTGCTTATTTGTGTTTGATTGTAGATAGATGGCTCGTGTTGTTGTTCTGTTGAATTTTAATGCGTTCCTTGAGAAAGCAAAGTTGAAAGATGATGGTAGCAATTACACGGACTGGGTCCGTAACTTGAGGATTATCCTCATTGCTGCACAGAAGAATTACGTCCTGGAAGCACCGCTGGGTGCCAGGCCTGCTGCAGGAGCAACGCCGGATGTTATGAACGTCTGGCAGAGCAAATCTGATGACTACTCGATAGTTTAGTGTGCCATGCTTTACGGCTTAGAATCGGGACTTCAACGACATTTTGAACGTCATGGAGCATATGAGATGTTCCAGGAGTTGAAGTTAATATTTCAAGCAAATGCCCGGATCGAGAGATATGAAGTCTCCAATAAATTCTATAGCTGCAAGATGGAGGAGAACAGTTCTGTCAGTGAGCATATACTCAAAATGTCTGGGTATAATAATCACTTAATTCAATTGGGAGTTAATCTTCCAGATGATTGCGTCATTGACAGAATTCTTAAATCACTGCCACCAAGCTACAAGAGCTTCGTGATGAACTATAATATGCAAGGGATGAACAAGACTATTCCCGAGCTCTTCACGATGCTGAAAACTGCGGAGGTAGAAATCAAGAAGGAGCATCAAGTGTTGATGGTCAACAAGACCACTAGTTTCAAGAAAAAGGGCAAAGGGAAGAAGAAGGGGAACTTCAAAAGGGACGTCAAGCAAGTTGCTACTCAAGAGAAGAAACCCAAACCTGGACCTAAGCCTGAAACTGAGTGCTTCTATTGCAAGCAGACTGGTCACTGGAAGCGGAACTGCCCCAAGTATTCGGTGGATAAGAAGGATGGCAAGGTGAACAAAGGTATATGTGATATACATGTTATTGATGTGTACCTTACTAATGCTCGCAGTAGCACCTGGGTATTTGATACTGGTTCTGTTGCTAATATTTGCAACTCGAAACAGGGACTATAGATCAAGCGAAGATTGGTTAAGGACGAGGTGACGATGCGCGTGGGAAACGGTTCCAAAGTCGATGTGATCGCAGCCGGCACGCTACCTCTACATCTACCTTCGGGATTAGTATTAGACCTAAATAATTGTTATTTGGTGCCAGCGTTAAGCACGAACATTATATCTAGATCTTGTTTGATGCGAGACGGTTATTCATTTAAATCAGAGAATAATGGTTGTTCTATTTATATGAGTAATATCTTTTATGTTCATGCACCCTTGAAGAGTGGTCTATTCTTGTTGAATCTCGATAGTAGTAACACACATATTCATAATGTTGAAGCCAAAAGATGCAGAGTTGATAATGAGAGTGCAACTTATTTGTGGCACTGCCGTTTAGGTCATATCGGTGTAAAGCGCATGAAGAAACTCCATTCTGATGGACTTTTGGAACCACTTGATTATGAATCACTTGGTACTTGCGAACCGTGCCTCATGGGCAAGATGACCAAAACACCGTTCTCCGGTACTATGGAGAGAGCAACAGATTTGTTGGAAATCATACATACAGATGTATGTGGTCCGATGAATATTGAGGCTCGTGGCGGATATCGTTATTTTCTCACCTTCATAGATGACTTAAGCAGATATGGATATATCTACTTAATGAAACACAAGTCTGAAACATTTGAAAAGTTCAAGGAATTTCAGAGTGAAGTTGAAAATCATCGTAACAAGAAAATAAAGTTTCTACGATCTGATCGTGGAGGAGAGTATTTGAGTTACGAGTTTGGTGTACATTTGAAAAATTGTGGAATAGTTTCGCAACTCACGCCACCCGGAACACCACAGCGTAATGGTGTGTCCGAACGTCGTAATCGTACTTTACTAAATATGGTGCGATCTATGATGTCTCTTACTGATTTACCGCTATCGTTTTGGGGATACGCTCTAAAGACGGCCGCATTCACGTTAAATAGGGCACCATCAAAATCCGTTGAGATGACGCCTTATGAACTGTGGTTTGGCAAGAAACCAAAGTTGTCGTTTCTAAAAGTTTGGGGCTGCGATGCTTATGTGAAAAAGCTTCAACCTGATAAGCTCGAACCCAAATTGGAGAAATGTGTCTTCATAGGATATCCAAAGGAAACTATTGGATACACCTTCTATCACAGATCCGAAGGCAAGACTTTTGTTGCTAAATTCGGTAACTTTCTAGAGAAGGAGTTTCTCTCGAAAGAAGTGAGTGGGAGGAAAGTAGAACTTGACGAGGTAACTGTACCTGCTCCCTTACTGGAAAGTAGTACATCACAGAAAACTGTTCCAGTGACACCTACACCAGTTAGTGAGGAAGCTAATGATAATGATCATGAAACTTCAGATCAAGATACTAATGAACCTCGTAGATCAACCAGAGTGAGATCCGCGCCAGAGTGGTATGGTAATCCTGTTCTGGAAGTCA
Source organism: Triticum dicoccoides (assembly GCF_002162155.2). Taxonomy (NCBI): domain Eukaryota; kingdom Viridiplantae; phylum Streptophyta; class Magnoliopsida; order Poales; family Poaceae; genus Triticum; species Triticum dicoccoides. The sequence continues at coordinate 2,524,731 of NC_041390.1, read as the reverse complement.
TGCTACTAGATCATGATGAACCTACGAACTATGAAGAAGCGATGGTGAGCCCAGATTCCGCAAAATGGCTTGAAGCCATGAAATCTGAGATGGGATCCATGTATGAGAACAAAGTGTGGACTTTGGTTGACTTGCCCGATGATCGGCAAGCAATTGAGAATAAATGGATCTTCAAGAAGAAGACTGACGCTGACGGTAATGTTACTGTCTACAAAGCTCGACTTGTCGCAAAAGGTTTTCGACAAGTTCAAGGGGTTGACTACGATGAGACCTTCTCACCCGTAGCGATGCTTAAGTCTGTCCGAATCATGTTAGCAATTGCCGCATTTTATGATTATGAAATTTGGCAAATGGATGTCAAAACTGCATTCCTGAATGGATTTCTGGAAGAAGAGTTGTATATGATGCAACCAGAAGATTTTGTCGATCCAAAGGGAGCTAACAAAGTGTGCAAGCTCCAGCGATCCATTTATGGACTGGTGCAAGCCTATCGGAGTTGGAATAAACGCTTTGATAGTGTGATCAAAGCATTTGGTTTTATACAGACTTTCGAAGAAGCCTGTATTTACAAGAAAGTGAGTGGGAGCTCTGTAGCATTTCTGATATTATATGTGGATGACATATTACTAATTGGAAATGATATAGAATTTCTGGATAGCATAAAGGGATACTTGAATAAGAGTTTTTCAATGAAAGACCTCAGTAAAGCTGCTTACATATTAGGCATAAAGATCTATAGAGATAGATCAAGACGCTTAATTGGACTTTCACAAAGCACATACCTTGAAAAGATTTTGAAGAAGTTCAAAATGGATCAAGCAAAGAAAGGATTCTTGCCTGTGTTACAAGGTGTGAAGTTGAGTAAGACTCAATGCCCGACCACTACAGAAGATAGAGAGAATATGAAAGATGTTCCGTATGCATCAGCCATAGGATCTATCATGTATGCAATGCTGTGTACCAGACCCGATGTGTGCCTTGCTATAAGTCTAGCAGGGAGGTACCAAAGTAATCCAAGAGTGGATCACTGGACAGCGGTCAAGAACATCCTGAAATACCTAAAAAGGACTAAGGATATGTTTCTCGTATATGGAGGTGACAAAGAGCTCATCGTAAAAGGTTACGTTGATGCAAGCTTTGACACTGATCCGGACGATTCTAAATCGCAAACCGGATACGTGTTTACATTAAACGGTGGAGCTGTCAGTTGGTGCAGTTCTAAACAAAGCGTCGTAGCGGGATCTACATGTGAAGCAGAGTACATAGCTGCTTCGGAAGCAGCGAACAAAGGAGTCTGGATGAAGGAGTTCATATCCGATCTAGGTGTCATACCTAGTGCATCGGGTCCAATGAAAATCTTTTGTGACAATACTGGTGCAATTGCCTTGGCAAAGGAATCCAGATTTCACAAGAGAACCAAGCACATCAAGAGATGCTTCAGTTCCATTCGGTATCTAGTCCAGGTGGGAGACATAGAGATTTGCAAGATACATACGGATCTGAATGTTGCAGACCCGTTGACTAAGCCTCTTCCACGAGCAAAACATGATCAGCACCAAGGCTCCATGGGTGTTAGAATCATTACGGTGTAATCTAGATTATTGACTCTAGTGCAAGTGGGAGACTGAAGGAAATATGCCCTAGAGGCAATAATAAAGTTATTATTTATTTCCTTATAATCATGATAAAGGTTTATTATTCATGCTAGAATTGTATTAACCGGAAACATAATACATGTGTGAATACATAGACAAACAAAGTGTCACTAGTATGCCTGTACTTGACTAGCTCGTTAATCAAAGATGGTTATGTTTCCTAACCATAAACAATGAGTTGTTATTTGATTAACGGGATCACATCATTAAGAGAATGATCTGATTGACATGACCCATTCCATTAGCTTAGCACCCGATCGTTTAGTATGTTGCTATTGCTTTCTTCATGACTTATACATGTTCCTATAACTATGAGATTATGCAACTCCCGTTTACCGGAGGAACACTTTGGGTACTACCAAACGTCACAACGTAACTGGGTGATTATAAAGGAGTACTACAGGTGTCTCCAAAGGTACATGTTGGGTTGGCGTATTTCGAGATTAGGTTTTGTCACTCCGATTGTCGGAGAGGTATCTCTGGGCCCTCTCGGTAATGCACATCACTTAAGCCTTGCAAGCATTGCAACTAAATGAGTTAGTTGCGGGATGATGTATTACAGAACAAGTAAAGAGACTTGCCGGTAACAAGATTGAACTAGGTATTGGAATACCGACGATCGAATCTCGGGCAAGTAACATACCGATGACAAAGGGAACAACGTATGTTGTTATGCGGTCTGACCGATAAAGATCTTCGTAGAATATGTAGGAGCCAATATGGGCATCCAGGTCCCGCTATTGGTTATTGACCGGAGACGTGTCTCGGTCATGTCTACATTGTTCTCGAACCCGTAGGGTCCGCACGCTTAAGGTTACGATGACAGCTACTTTATGAGTTTATGCATTTTGATGTACCGAAGGTTGTTCGGAGTCCCGGATATGATCACGGACATGACGAGGGGTCTCCAAATGGTCGAGACATAAAGATTGATATATTGGAAGCCTATATTTGGACATCGGAAGTGTTCCGGGTGAAATCGGGATTTTACCGGAGTACCGGGAGGTTACCGGAAACCCCCCGGGAGCCATATGGGCCTTAATGGGCTTTAGTGGAAAGGAGAAAGGGGCAGCCCAAGGTGGCCGCGCGCCTCCCCCCTTCCCTAGTCCTATTAGGACTAGGAGAGGTGGCCGGCCCCCCTCTCTCTCTTTCCCCCTCGGGGAATCCTAGTCCAACTAGGATTGGGGGGGAGTCCTACTCCCGGGAGGAGTAGGACTCCTCCTGCGCCCTTCTCCTTGCCGGCGGCCCCCTCCCCCTTGGCTCCTTTATATACTGAGGCAGAGGCACCCCAGAAACACACAAGTTGATCCACGTGATCTATTCCTTAGCCGTGTGCGGTGCCCCCAGCCACCATAGTCCTCAATAATACTGTAGCGGAGTTTAGGCGAAGCCCTACTACTGTAGTACATCAAGATCGTCACCACACCGTCGTGCTGACGAAACTCTTCCCCGACACTTTGCTGGATCGGAGTCCGGGGATCGTCATCGAGCTGAACGTGTGCTCGAACTCGGAGGTGTCGTAATTTCGGTGCTTGATCGGTTGGATCGTGAAGACGTACGACTACTTCCTCTACGTTGTGTCAACGCTTCCGCAGTCGGTCTGCGTGGGTACGTAGACAGCACTCTCCCCTTTCGTTGCTATGCATCACATGATCTTGCGTGTGCGTAGGAAATTTTTTGAAATTACTACGAAACCCAACAATATGAGCATAGTGGATAACTGCCAATTGTGCTGTAATATTGAGTCATGGAGACACTCCTTGTTGGAGTGTTCGATGGCACGCTGTGTTTGGTCTCTAACTTGTTCAGAGGGTCGTTGAAGTAATGGTCGAGACAGTGGAACTGACCGCTAAACACTAGCTATTCCAGTTACAGAGTTCTCCGTCACATGCTCAGTTCGTGGAAGCAGCTGTCACTTTGTGGGCAATTTGAACCACGAGACGGAAGGTGATTCATGGGGAGATCTTCCAAAGTCCACTAGCGACAGACACATTTGTCCATCATTTTATTGCGGAGCTCCAAAGTATTGAAGTGCTGACAAATACGGCGGGGTGTAAACCGCAAGCAAAGAGAGCAGAAGGTTCTCGCTCTGCATGGCGTCCACCTCCATTGGGTCAGATGAAGATAATGGTGGATGGGGGTGTCGCACATGCCAGTGGTCTAGGGGCAGCAGCAGCGGTATGCAGAGACCAGTAGGGTCAACACATGGGTTCTTCCTCGTTGGTCATTTCAGGAGTGGTGGATCCGGTAGTGCTGGAAGTAATCGCGTGCCTTGAGGCGCTGGCATTAGCCAAAGACCTATCCCTCCAGAATTTCGTGGTGGCCTATGATTGCAAGCAGGTGGTAGCTGATATACAAGGAGGGACTGGAGGAGCTTATTTATCAGTCATCAGAAGAAATTTGTGTAAGAAGTCTCGCTTTTAATAATTGTAGCTTTATTTTTGAAAATAGAGCATCAAATAATGATGCACACAATCTTGCCAAACACACTCTTTCTCTTGATCAGGGTCGCCATTTGTGGCTTTTATGCCCTCATGACCCAGCATGTATTCCCCTCAATGCTACCATAGATCAATGTAAGTGTTGGCACCCCCAAAAAAAGCAAGGCAATTCTTATATGGCGCGTAGGTCGTTGTCTAGCGATCTAATGCATACCCCCTGTGCGCCTGTAGGCTGGCCCAGTCTGGTCTTTTCCCACCCGATTTTGGGAAGTTGTTAGAACCTTCGCTGAAATGTTTTTCCGTTTTATTTCTTTGTTTTTTCTTCTGATTTTCTTTCTCTTTTTTTCTCGTTTTTTTCCTTTTTTAATTTTCTATTTCGCTTTCTCTTTTAATCATGTTCGCCTTTTATTTTCTTTTTCATTTTCTTTCCTTTTTCTCTATGTTATATTTTTCTATTTCATTTTTGCAACATATTCTTTAAAGTCACCAATTTTTTGGGATAGAGATATTTTCTTAATAGTGTCAACATTTTTTGAAGTCATGAACATTTGACCAATTTTTCAAATCCATGAACATTTTTTTTAAAATTTGCAACATTTTTCTGAAATTTTTGAACATTCTTTTGAATAGGCGAACATATTTTGAATCGATGAGCATTTATTTATATCCGTATAAATTTTAGAATTGGAGAACATTTTCTGAATCAGCAAACTTTTTGGAATGCATGTCCATAATTTGAATCGATGAACATTATTTTAACCGGTGAACATTTGTTGAAATTCAAGAACATTTTTGTTTGACGAACTTTATTTTTGAAATGCATGAAATTTTTGAATCAGCGAACATTTGTTGTAATTCATGGTCATTTTTTATTTTTGTCAACATTTTAAAAAATCATGACCTTTTCTGAATTCACAAACATTTGTCCATACTCACGAAATTGTTTTCAATACACGAACATTTTTTGAAAAATACAAACATTTTTTTCTAATCCATGAACAGTTTATGATTTCTGGAGCATTTGTTTTCAATTTGTAGCTTTTTTAAAATTCCATATTATTTCAAAGAAGAAGAAAAAAACAGATTTGTTTTTAGCAAAATGGAGAACTACGAAGTAAAAAGGTGGCCGTCCAGCCCCGCTGATGGGCCAGCCCAATATGGTGCGTGCTGGCTTGTTGGCGCCGACGCGCTAGAATTGGAATCTCCCGTGTGGCATGGCCCGCTCCGGGGCGTAAAATAGGATCCAATCCATCGTCCTCACCTCCTCACCTCCCCGCCGTTCCTCCGCCTCCGCCACAGGCTTGAGTTTCTGGCACATAGGCTTGGCCGGGGCTTCTACTGCATCGACGTCGGGCGGCGTCGCGCCGACGAGGGCATCATGTCGAAGCCGACGTAGTAGAACCCACCGTCAACCCCATGTCGATCGATCCACGGGCCCTTTGATCCCGTTTCCGGGGGCTACCAACCTATCTGCTCGATCGTCTTGTACTGATCCTGTTTCAGAACAGATCAGGAGCCCAACACGCACAAGCATTCTCTCTTGTATTGTCAACTTGATATCGTCTCCCGGGAAGATAGATAGATAGATAGATAGATACCGTGTCATACGTAGTACTACTAGTTTTCTTTTTCCAAAGTTGAAACCGCATGTGGAACTCGACATCTTCTTTCTATCTGAAGAAGATCGTGGGATGCGATATCACAGTGTGCTATCACAATCTGGGTAACTACTAGGATATTATACTGCCGGTCTAAACAGTTTGGTTGTTGCCATGTGCCATTAACACCGGTTTTGGAATTGGCTTCTTGCCATGGGCCGTATCGATTAGCTTCACGCATTAAGTTTTAATTCCTGTCAATCCCAAGTTGGGCATTATTTCGCTAGCTTAGCGAGTTGCTTACAGGTCTTTTACAGTAAGCTCCTACCCTCAATGCTCAATTAGTGTCTACTAATCTTCCTCTGGCTGGTTGCACTACTTCTTCTCATTATTCCGCCATTATAAATCATTATTCCGCCAGTATAAATCATTGTAAAGTTCTCGAAACAAAGGGGAATATAAGAAGTATTACGTTGATATAACAACTAATAAGCCACACTTTTGAAAAATAAGAACAATCAAGCCACTCTTTTGGAAAACAAGAACAAATAGGCAATAGGTTTTATTGAAGCCGGCTGTGATGGGCATTGATTTGGTGGTGAGCCTTGTGGTCAAACTTGGTGAGCTTGGTCCTCCCGGTCGCGCTTGGGGACCCGGATGCCAGCATGGGTGAGCATGGTCCAGATGTGGGTGATGAACTCACCGCCATTGGCAAGAGCTCGTGCGTGCGCCTCTTGCCCCGCCATCGGCCTGCGCGCCACAAACACGAGCAGCTCCGCCCAGAACTCGAGCAGCATCCCCCAGACCTTCTCGTCCTTGTGCATGCTGCCATCAGCGCTGCTGCTGGGTCCATCCTCCAGCTGCTCTCTGTCCACCAGCTGCTTCCCCAACCTAACACCCTTGGCAATGACCGAATTCTCCTCCTCCTCCCCAGCCGGGGAGTAGTTCATCAGGCCCTCGCGGCGGCGCACGGTGGTGGAGCAGCTCCGGAAGAAGTTGTTGAGCTCCGTCACCATGTCCTTGTACACCTTGTCTGTCCATGCCTCGTCGTCCGGGAGGAGCCCCGGCTCGTAGGCCACCAGGTACGCGCAGTACCTCGACAGCATCAGGGCAGCCTGGCCGTATGGTGGTAGTGGGTGCTTCTGCCGGTCCCTTGTCTCAAACAGTGCCGTCGCGACGTGCCACACCATGATCACTGCGGCGCCGCCCATCTTGTTGTCGCACGCCCACTCCAAGTGATGGAAGCCATGCCTTCTCAATGCAGCTATGCCATTGCTGAAGCGCCTGTCAGAGCTGGGCGCGAGGACGTCCTTCAAGGCCTTGACGATGACCAGCTTGGCGTCGGCGGTGACAATGGCGTCGGGGAGCCCGACGACGCGCTTCTTGAGCATGCTGGAGATGAGTACCCACACCCGGTGTGGGTGAAGCTGGTGGAGCTTGAGCATGGTTACCTGGTGAACCTTAATTACGGGGCGCGAGCGGTACTTCACCCACAGGGTACCCTTGACGAGCTGCTTCCGGATGGCCCGTTGCTTCCGTGAGTAGTGGCAGACCAAGGATGCGATGAACCAGTCAGAGAGCAGGTATTGCAAGAACTCATACGCCTCGACGGAGAGTAGGGTGAGCGTGAGGAGGAAGGTGACGATGAGGTCGGAGGAGTCGCAGACCATATCGACGATGGTGCCCACCTTGTCTTTGAAGTGATGGTACTGCGCCGTGTTGAAGGATAGGCCGACGAGGCCCCGGAAGAGGGAGCCCAGCACTTTGAAGATGTCACCATGGCCGGTGACCAGAAGCACGGTGACACAGTATATCAGGATGAAGACGATGGAGAAAGCGAAGTTGGCTATGAATAGCCCAGGCCTGGGCAGCGCCAACGGGATGACGGCCTGGTAGTACTCGTCCAGGAACCTGAGCTCTAGCTCAACCACCTGGAACGCTCGCTCCGCGTCGGCGGACTCGTCATGGCCTCCTTCGAGGGTGAGGAGGCCACGCAACACGAGGTCGCGCGCCTGCGGGGTGTTGGCCTCCGCCATGTCCAAGCGCTCCATCTTTCGCCGGAGCAACTTGAAGAGGGCGAGGGCAAGGCAGATGTCCTCCATCTTGCGCCTCCTGCTCTCGTTGTACCGGAAGATGGGGTCACTCTCAGAGAGGTCCCAGATGTTGCACACTCGGACTAGCTTGGACTTCTTGCGCTGCTCGCCATTCGGATCACCATCGCCAGTGAGAATGTTCTTCACTCCTTGGTCGCAGATCTCGAAGCCATGGGGCGTCACCTCTCTCTTGAGCCGGGCCTCTCCCATGACCACGTAGTTGCAAGTCCTCATGACGTTGGCGCCGAGCGCGGCGGCGGCGGCGACGTCATCATGTGACAGCTGCCGTTGTTCGTGGACGAGCTGCGCCATGTAGCCGGAGACGAGGGCGGCATTCCTGGCGAGGTCAAAGGAGCCCTGGGCGCAGCGGATGCAGATAGCACGCTTGCACATCTTGGCCACGCCGAAGATCCAGAGGATGATAAAGAAGGATTTGATGCCGGGGCTATGGACGTAGGTGAAGATGAGGTACCCGATCCACACCAAGCGCGCGACCTCCTCAACGGCGTCGAAGGAGCTGTAGCGGCCGACACCGCGCGAGAAGGCGCCGGCGGCAGGGGCCACCATGGCGGAGACCTTGCTGCGGAGGAGCTCGACGAGGAGCATCCAGAGGAGGATGAGCTGCGCGCGGTAGTTGTTGCAGGGGTCGGTCTTGGCCTCGGTCTTGGCCTGGGAGAAGGCGTAGGACATGAAGGGGAGGAAGAGCGAGAAGGTGGCCCGGAAGAAGATGCACGTGACGGGGGAGTGGCCGCGGTGGCGGCCGGTGAAGCGGCCCAAGACGCCGAGGAGGAAGAGCGCGATGCCGAGGAAGGTCATGAGGGCAGTGGTGGTGACCATGAGCCGCTCGGTGGTGCTCTGTTGGGTGTCGGACATGGAGCGGTTCCACATCAGCGCCATGTCCGTGGTGCTGCACATGCCCGGCGCCGGTGCCGGCGCCGAGGCGCTGGAGTTGTGCATGGCCACAGCTGCCCGGCTCACCAGCGACATGAGCACCCTTGCGCCCCTTGATGATGCTGATGACGGTGGTGCATGCGTTTGCTGTATTTATAGCACTAGTTTTGGGCACGCGTGTGTGTGAGAGAGATATAGAATCCCGCTGGAGAAGTGAGAGTGAGAGGCACACGCCACGGATCGATGCTCGTGTTCGGCCATTGGCGGCAGCAGCCAGCATGAGATGATGAAAGGATAATGGAGGGGTCAGCAGCAGTTTTTCAAACACACAGCCCAACCGCGTGGTGTATACATCAAAAACAGAGCCAAGTCCTTTTAATCATAATTTAATTTGATTTGATGCTCGCTAGGATGAGCATCATTTGATTTCGTTTCTAAAACCAGCAGTACGAAATGCTGCTTTGAACTTGCCTTTCCATTAAATAACGTCCAATTCAATGGGAATTGCATCACCCATATCTTCACCCCTGTACCCTCCTCAGGATCATGTAATGCTTTTGTATTTCTTCTGCATGCATCCTTTCTTTACACGCAAATATATTCATGTGGGGCCTCTTTGGTACAAAGAAAAAGTGAAGGAAAACATAAGAATACGATTTTTTCCTGTGGTGGTACTATTCATGCATTTGGTTCCCATGAATGGGGCGAAAGAAAATGGAGGAAATATTCCTTCGATCTCAATTTCAAAAGAAAAAAGCAGGAATTCTAACACGTACTTGTACCTCCTCTTCAATTTTCTATGCACAATAACATTGTAACTATACACGTTTATGTTGTTTTGGCTTTAATTTGCCAAGTTTATTAGGAATTTTTGTGTATTTTCAGTTCTGTGAACCAAACACCTAATTGACATAATTCATGTGTGTACTAATCATCTATTTTTGTGCATACATTTATATCATACCACAGTGCCCTTCATATTCCTGCGTTTTAGAATCCTGTAGACCAAAGGAGCACGTATTTTATGTACTTTTTGCCAGACTTCGCCTACCATGCATGAATCTCCTGTCATGCCCTAGCTCCCAAATGTCTCAGGGAAATTTTACTCATCAATCTCCCATGTATTCCTCAATAGCCTTATTGTTATTCTTCTCCCCCGTCTTCTCATACAGTCCTTGCATTGCCCGTGCCATTGTTTTCTCTCTGGACCTCCAGTTGCGCTTCTAAATTGGCCACCGGAGCCATTTGTTCCATAGGTGTTAAACTGTTAATGCTTCCTTTGTGTTATAATTCGACGAGTCGCCTCCTCTTATTGTGTCCATTATAAGCCAGATATCATATCTGAGAACTACCAGTTGGTCCAAAATATTAGAAGAATTTTGTGTTCTCCACCCGCGGTAAACTTTTGTTATTACATCACAAAATGTTTACAATTACTCACAAATTCAAAACACCTTAAATGTAGTCATCTGGATGCAGCAGCTCGGCAGAGTAGATACTGGGGTGTTGCACACCCGAGAGCCAGAGCCATACGCCTGTGTCCATGCTTCTTAACCTGAAGACATGTACTGTACTGTATGGGCCGATGGACAATGGCGGTCTCCTGGGTCTCCCTTCAAACTTTCGGGACCTCTTATTTAATTGTGAGAGTTATGTCTCGCTTATTTAGCTGATCGGGGTCCTCCTTCTTTTCTAAAAAAAACTCTTTTTCACACACATTGTATACATTTTTCAAATAAATCTAAACAGTTTATAGCATGTTTAACATTTTGAAAATCCGTAATTAACAATTCCAAATACATGATTCCTGACATTTTTCAAATACATGTCAGAAAATTTTTAAATAATCATTCCAATATTTTTTTGAATGATATGAAATATTTATTTAACTATGGAAACATTTTTTAACATTGTAATTTGTTTTATTAAAAATCCACAAACAAAGTTTTAAGACTTATGAACTTATTTGCATGAAATATTTTTAAAATTACATGAACATTAATTACATTGTAAAAAATTTGCAAAAAATGTCACGTAATTGTTTTGAAACATGTGAATATTTTTTAAATATCACGGACATTTTCTAATGCTATCACTATTTAAAAAATTACACTAACAAAACTTACACTACATTAGCATTTTTCTAATTCTTGTTGAATATTTTTTATAAAAATTAAGTACATTGAGTTTTTGGAATATATGTATACATAATATTTTTGAAAAAATACAAATGGGCAAGAACTGGTTTACAAGAACCTGCATGATTATTAGTCGGCCCATTTAGGGCGTCCTTCAGAACATTGTTCATGATTATGAATTTTAAAATGGTCATGTGATTGGAAACGTTTATTTGTAAACGGTCATGAGATTGGAAATTATTTATGAATTTTAAAATAGTCATGAGATTGGAAACATTTTGAACTATATGCCACAGCTTGGGGGTGAGGACGTCCTTCAACGCCTTGACAATGGCCTCCTTGGCATCACCGGTCAGTATGGCTTCGGGGAGTCTGATGAGGTGCCTCTTGAGAAGGTGGGAGACGAGCATCCACACCCGACGCGGGTGGAGCTTCAGCATGGTGACCTGGTGGACCAAAAACATGCAGAAAACAACAACTGGCACTGTGCACTGGGTTAATAGGTTAGTTCTAAAAAATGATATAAAATGACATATAAAGTATACAAGTTTGATAATATAATAGCATGAAATAATAAAGTTATAGATACATTGAAGACGTATCACCAACATCCAGAAGCAGTTGCTGGCTAGCTTGGAATTCAGGCGTTGTCCCTGGCGAGGCATGCGGAGCGGCGAGTAGCGGGAGTAGGTGTCGGAGGTGCCGGATGAGCAGAATGATGAGGCGGCTGCCACGACGTCCTCGGACCGCGCGCAGCCCCCGCCTCTTGCTGAATCACCATCGGAGCTAGCGTTGACCCGGCCGCAGGGAGGGCGAGGATCACCTGTGAGGTCTGAGCGTTATCACCCACATCACACGGGTCAGGGGGTGCCGAACGAAACGTACGCCGCCCACCACTGCACCGTCGCCCTCACCGGTGAATCGGCCTGATCCATCGCCCACAGAAGCACCTCTAGAGCGTGCTTGTGCTTTGCTTGCCCAAACAACGCCTCCTCCTCTGCCTTCGTCAAGATGTTGTGAATCGCCATGCTTCCACGCGCATCTCCACCCTGGTGCTGAACTAGGAGCCGATCTCGGACAGTCGGGCACATCTTCGTGCATCGCCGCCCGCGAACCTCCTCAGCTGCTCCTCCTCGATCAGCACCATCGCCGCACTTGGTCGCATTGGCCAAGGTGGGGGAGGAAGTTGAAGACGGAGCGCGAGTGAATTAACTCACCCTGCCAACCACCCAAAGTAAACCCCCCACGATCGACGAGCCCACCATGCGCGGTCTTCAAGGTGCTTGTCGTGGTGGACCCATCTGCTTCCTCGAGATGTGCAACGTGGCAGGGAAACGTGTCCGAAGTACCTGAACCAGCTGCTCCCCTCAACCGGTCCATGAGTCCACCACACATCCTCGCTCTTCAACGAGCAGGAGTCTCGCGTCGGAAGCGGGGGCACCACCACCCCATGGTGGTATGCGAGCTGGCCCGCCGCCTTTATGTCCGGCTCAGACCACGCCGGCCACCGCGAGACGCCGCCGGAATCGCCAGAGGCGAAACGTGCCGTGCCATGTCGAAACACTCTAGGACCTGGTCTATAATAAGACAATGTTGTGCCGTCTTAAGAAAAATGAGATACTAATTGTCGTCATCGATCTATTTGTGTACCATTTGCATCGTTATGCACTATCATCACGACTCTTATAATCTTTTAAAAAAATGGATATTGGTCCGTGTAAGTGCTGGCCAGACGTCCTCATCGTATGCCGGTCAATTTTAGCACCATTTGCAACATGGCTGTTGTGTAATGTAATGACACATCTTGACTGACGTCTGCAATGGGCTAGCTAGTATTGTAAATATGATAGTAGCTAAGCTGTTTGTTAATGTAAGAGGGAAATCAACCCTCGGTCTTTGCAATGATTGATACGTACAACCATAAATTATTGATTACTAGAAAATGTGTATGTGCGTTGCAAACGGGAGAACACAATGATCATATGATAAGATCAATTAGCAACAGTGCAACACTCAATCATACTTGTGGTTGCATGATATGGGAGGTTGGCCACTGGAGGAGGAGCGGCGCCCTTAGCTGCGCCATCCACTCCACATCCACGGTGGCCACCGAAGCTGAGAGGGCAATCGGGTCTCCTCGCACACCCCTCTTCCATGTACCCTCGATGGGACATAAAGATTTGTATCCTTCTGATATTCTCATCATAGTTTACTTCTCCTAATCGAGTCATAACAAACTTTTGCTTGGTTGGCTGGGTCAATGATCTAGATTCCATGATATGGGTCATGAGTTGGTGGATCGACAATGATCATTCAATAATGTTAAGCAAATGAATCCCGTTCTGTTCTTCTCCTTGTCGTCGTCGTTGTTGTTCCTTAAGGTCGTGAGTTGGTGGATCGATAAATATATATTATTGATCATTCAATAATGTTAAGCAAATGAACCCCGTTCTGTTCTTCTCCTTGTCGTTGTCGTTGGTGTTCCTTAAGGCGCAGATTGCGCTCGTCGACTAGAAGCTCGGAGAAGCGCTGGAGCTCTGCATCATTGGTGGGTGCATTCTCGTCCTCGACGGTCTCATACTTCCCCGTGGTCAAGTCCACCATAGCCACCTTCTCGGCCAACAACTTGTAGCCAATGTTGAGCAGGTCAGCCATGGTCTTCGATGTCGCGTTGTCCATTGGCAAAATGGCCTCCCCGAACAACGGTGCCTACGGACACATGTTTTAGTTTGTAGGGACTACTACATATATATGGACATAATAAGCTACTTAAACGCGATGAAGGGTAAGGTGGTTGATCACTTGTACATACTTTCTCGGTCCCAAAATAAGTGACTCAACTGTGTACTAACTTTAGTATAAAGCTAGTTTAAAGTTGAGTCACTTATTTTGGGACAGAGGGAGTATGTACGTACGTACCGGAGCCTGGATGTGGAGGTAGTTCTGCTTCCGCACGCGGTTGCCATTGTGTAAGAGCATGCGAACCTGCCAGTCGGCCAACACGGTGCTGGCGTGCAAGGAGGAGTCGGTGACCGGGCGGTGGCTATTGCGCCTGCTGTGAAACCAGTTGAAGGCGCCCCGCTTGGCCGGCACATTTTCGTGCACTGCACACCCTGCGCCTACAGAGATAACCAGGTATTTCATATAATCCACGCCGCTGGGGTGGAACTCCGGATTCCTGAGAAGCTGCTCCCTGGTGATCTTGGATATGGCAGCCATTGTGGGGTTGTTGCCGCCGTCGATGAGGTGGTATTTCGACTGCTCCATGTCACTGACCCAGATATCAAAGTAGTGTGCTGGGAAGTAGGTTGGCGTGGCCGTCGATGGCGGGCCAATGCTGACATCCGGCAGTTCTGGTCCGGCCTCTTCAACTAGTTCTTGCTTGGCATCCTGGAACGAGGAGAAGATGAGAGGCTCGAGACTATTGGCGTCGAACGTAGGCGCCGTGAGCTTGCTCAGGGTGTGCTCACCGCTGACTTCCTTGATCTTGTTTTTCTGCAAGAACGTGCCATCGTACTTGGGCCCCCGCGACGCGCTTAGCAGGTCCAGCGGCCGCCGCCACCACCTGCGACAAACAGTGAGAATTAATTACACATTGTCTACCGACCAAGATGACAACTTAGTTTCTCGAATACCTACCTCTTGGAAGGGAAGATATTAGGTCCGTTGTTGACATAGAAATCCTGGATTTCCCGAGGAGTGTACTTTGTCCGTTTGTTCGTGTTTGGCGCCGCCAACATTGTTGCGATGATGGCGCCCGTGCTCATGCCTGCGATCACGTCGAAGTAGTCCGCTATCCGGGCATCTTCCCCGTCAATCGCCTAATCACATCAACAGAGATGGACCGGCTTACTTGGTCGAACCACATAACATAACATTTCAAGAGAGACGTGGTTGACTTACTTGGAGCTTTTCCTCGAGGCATTTGAGGACAACCGTCGGGATGAGCCCGTGTATCCCGCCGCCATCGATGCTCAACACCGTGATGAGCTCCCCAAACTTGGGTGGTGGGAGCCGTGGACGTGGTGTCAGCTCCGGTGATCCTTGTTCCAGCAACGGGGCCGTTGGTCCTCCTTCCTCCTCCTCCGGCATGAGAAGTGGTGTCTCGAGCTCGGCATCCTTGTTGTTCGCCATGAAATAGACGAGAGGGAAGGCAGGAGGAAGAGATCGGGCGAGCGAGAGACGGACAACCTCACTTGGCTGCCTAGCTTGGAGGAGATCGGGCTAAGGAAGGCAACCCTCCCTCGCATATTGTGTTGAATCAATCAAGGGTTTAATTATATATAAATAAAAAGGAAGGAAGGCAAGCGTCGGACTAAGGTTGTGAGAGAGCGACTGACCACCAGCAACCAATCTTGATTCTGCTTGGAGGAAGACAAATGGCATCTCTTATCAAATAAATAAGGGAGCGCCTGCAACCCTCAGCTGATTGAGAAATAACTATTTCTCGACCAGCTGGTGTCACGCCGTTTGTTTCATTCGATTTTCCTTTGCCGGCGGTTGTTGACTCGTCTTCAATGAAACCGCCTGAATTTCCTTCAAATTTGTGTCGTTTTGCACATAGTTTGGCCGAATTTTGACCGACTTTGGTTTTCAAAAAGCGGCGTCTAGGGCGACCTTGGAGCGGCGATTGGGAAACCAACCGTCTCCACGCCGATTTTACCGCCGGCTCGTTCTCAGGCGACGCTATTTCAA
>NC_041390.1:2456869-2508779 GCF_002162155.2 Triticum dicoccoides | reverse complement strand
GGACATCTGTACAACCGACCGCGAACCCATCTCCATTATACACTTCCAATCGAAACGTGGCCACAGAGACGTACGTTTCCATATAGTACTGCATATATGTTGGGCATTTGGAAAATCCCTCACATGTATCACGCCACGTTACGGTCGGTCAAGTGGCGTGCGTGCAGCGCAGCCTAACCCCACCAGCTTCGAAGAAACTCCATTGACAGAACGGCCAAAAGGTAAAAAATCAAAAGGGAACAATTGCGTTGAAGCCTTTTTCTTTCTAGAATAGTACATGCGTTGGATTTTTGTGGAGCTCCGGCTTCTTCCCGCAAAACGAAGCCAAAGAGGATATGCGACGTCGCTGTGCTGCTCACCGCAGCCGTCCTAGAGTGCCGCAATGATTCCGCCCGCGAGGCCACCATCGTCCATCGCTCACAAGTTCACAACGACCCAAAGGAGAGGCGAGATCTTTTTGTGCTGAGGGTCCCGGCCAAATTTATTTATCATCGTCGCGATACTACAAATTTGGAAATCGTTTCTCGCACAGAACACTCGTTCTTCCTATGACCCAGGGGACATGCCCAGGCCACGCCGGCCAGGCTTGTGGGGCCTTGGGACCTCGTTTGACCTAATTCCAGCGCTATATAATCCCTTCCTTCAAGGATAAATGAGAGAGAAAGTTTTATCGCGTTCTATGATACAGAGCCACAGCCAACCCTGGGACCTCCGTTTGACCTAATGTAGTGCTGATCTTTTTTTTGCCAATATACCATGATAGTTATTTCTTCACGAAATAATTACGCGAGTGTAACGCTTGTGCAAGTTTGTTGTAAAAAATCATGAATATTTTTACCTTTTCTAAAATTAATATTTTGTTTTTGAAAAAAGGGGCACCTGCCCGTGTTTTTTTATTCTTATTTTGAAATCTTGTCAAAATATATTCAAGATTGGTTTTGTTTGCAAGGCTTCATTACCAGAAACATAAATGTGCAAACAAATCGTGGATCTAACTTTGGTGTTCAAAAGATAAAATTGATACAATGTTTTAATCATACTGTCAAAAAAGTATGGGTGGGTTGCACTGTTCGGCACGAATCGCGGCGCAGCTATCAACGACCGGTAGTTAATCCAGTCTCTTTGTTTCGCCCCATTCGGGAGGAATGTGGGGGGATTCCCGTCCACGGTAGAGTTGGAGGCCACACGCGGCCGTCCGGCAACCCTGACCTCGTCCGCACGGTCGTCCTCGGCATGCCTCAGCCATCCACGACCTCACTTCCCGGAGGACAACTGACCTGAGCGCACGGGACGTGTTCGACGGAAGGTCTGGACGCCAAGAGCTAAGAGGTGAGCCCATGTTCTCCATGTCACCTTCATCCCTATGGGTATGGCAGGAACCAAATGTGTGCATGCATTGCAGAAGGCTTTAGCTACTCGTGTGTCAAGGCCTCCCTCGAGTTGCAATCATGGCGTGATGAGGTGCATGGCCGGTGCCTCCATGATGATTGTCGTTGTTGCCCTAAAGTCTAGCACGCCAAGTCGCCAAGTGCAACCCTTGACGACAATTCCGAGTCCGGCAACCTATGTACCCGGTCTTGTGGAGGTATTCATTGTCCCAACTCCATCACCACTCGTTTCGCCACCCTTGGGCTGTTGGGCAGAAATAATGTTGGCATGACTGCAACACAAGCGCACTGATCACCATATTAGCCAAAGATTATCGAACCGCGGGAGCAAAGCGTAGCCCCGCTCGCGCCCAAACCGTGATTTGAAAATAGTCCATCCATTAATTACATATGACGGGTATCCTCCTGCTACATCAAGATTAAAATGAATAGCTTTGCTTGCTGGGTGGGTAGATGGATGGTAACCCAGCCTAGTGTTTGTACGGCTGATACCTTGCCCAGATCTCAGTTTTAGGATATGTTCCGAGATGCATTGTGATTACACATAGAGTAGCTCTGTGATTTTTCATCAAATTAAGAATCACTATGTCTGCATCAAGATCAAATATTTTGAATTTACGATATATAGTCATCTGCAAGCACAACTGGCACGAGTGTAGCTATGCCATCTCAGCTCATCTTGTGCTAGAACATTACATGATTATGCCAACTGGCTCATTACAGTATTATTACGCCCACCAGCTAATACTTGTATAAATCAGAGAAAGTGACTTAAAAAAGAAAATAAATAACAACAACAAGTATTATTATGCGACTCTTCTCAAAACAACAACAAATAAGCAAAGAATTTGATGAGACTGGCTGTGATGGGCCTTGATCATGAGCCTGTGATCAAACTAGATGGCAGTTGCACGATGGAACCTGGTCCTCGTGGTGGTTCTTGGGGACATGCACGCCGGCGTGGGTGAGCATGGCCCAGATGTGGGTGATGAACTCGCCGCCGTTGCTCAGTGCCAGCGCGTGCGCCTCCGGGCCCGCCGATGGCCTGCGTGCCACGAACACGAGAAGTTCTGCCCAGAACTCGAGTAGCATCCCCCACACTCTCTCATCCTCAGGCAAGTCACCACCGCTACTGCTAGTGGCCTCCAACTGCTTCCCCAGCTTGACACCCTTCACCATGGCCGACTTCTCCTCGTCCTCTTCTCCTTGACCGAACTTCACCAGACGCTCACGGCGGTCACCAGTATTGCAACAGCTCTGGAAGAAACTGCTGAGCTCCCCCTTGATGTCCTTGTACACCTTCTTCGTCCAAGCCTCATTGTCCGGGAGGAGCCCCGGCTCGTAGGCCACCAAGTATGCGCAGTACCTCGACAACGTCAGGGCAGCCTGGCCGTGTGGTGGGAGAGGGTGCTTCTGTTTGTCCCTCATCTCAAATAGGGCTGTCGCGATGTGCCACACCACTATCATTGTTGCGGTGCTCATCTTGGGGTCGCACGCCCACTTGAGGTTAAGGAAGCGTTGCCTTTCCAACGTAGCCATGCCGTTGCTGAAGTGTCTGCCGCAGCTTGGGGTGAGGACGTCCTTCAACGCCTTGACGATGGCCGCCTTTGTGTCACCGGTGACGATGGCATCGGGGAGCCCGACGAGGCGCCTCTTGAGCAGGCGGGAAACGAGCATCCACACCCAACGCGGGTCGAGATAGTGGGGCTTGAGCATGGTGATCTGGTGGACCTTGATGACAGCGTGGGAGCGGTGCTTCGCCCATAGCGTGCCCTTGGCGACCCTCCCGGCATGCCCCTTCTGCTGGAGCATTGTCTTTCGGGCATAGGTGTACATCACCGACACAATGAACCAATCAGAGAGCACGTACTGCAAGAATTCATATGCCTCGACGGCGAGGAGGGTGAGCGTGAGGAGGAAGGTGACGATGAGGTCGGAGGAGGAGCAAACCATGCCGAAGAGGAAGTTCACTTGGTGGACGAAGCACTTGTACTGCACCACCATGTCGATGGACAGGCCGATGAGCCCCCGAAAGAGGGAGCCTAGCACCTTGAAGATGTGGCCATTGCCTGTGACGAGGAGCACGGTGATGCAGTATAAAAAGATGAAGACGATGGAGATGACAAAGTTGGCTATGAATAGCCCTGGCTTGGACAATGCCAACGGGATGATGGCCTGGTAGTACTCGTCCAGAAACCTCAGCTCCAGTTCCACCACCTCGAAAGCCCTCTCAGCATTGGCAACCTCGTCCTCGTGCCCCTCGAGGGCTAGGAGTCCCCGGAGGACGAGATCGCGCGCTTGTAGGGTGTCCGCCTCTGCCATGTGGAAGTGCTCCATCTTTCGTCGAAGCAGCTTGAAGAGTGCGACGGCAAGGCAAATGTTCTCCAACTTGTGCTTCCTACTCAAATTGTACCTGAATATGGGGTCACTATTGGCGAGGTCCCATATGTTACATACCCGGACCAGCTCGGACTTTTTGACCTCTTCCTTCCCATTTGGACTTCCATCTCCAAGGAGAATTTTGTTGATTTCTTCTTCTTGGATCTTGAAGCCATGGGGTGTCACCTCCCTCTTGAGCCGTCTCTCTCCCATGACCGCGTAGTTGCAAACCCTCATTATACCGGCGCCAACTGCGTGTTCGTCATCGCAGAGCAATTGCCGACGCTTGTTGACGAGTTGCACCATGTAGCCGGAGATGAGGGCGGCGTTCTTCGCGAGGTCGAAGGAGCGCTTAGCAAGGTAGATGCACATGGAGCGCTTGCACATCTTGACGACGCTGAAGATCCAGAGGATGATGAAGAAGGACTTGACGCCAAAGCCATGCACGTAGGTGTAGATGAGGTACCCAATCCACGCCATGCGTGCAGCCTCCTCGACGGCATCAAAGAAGCTGTAGCGGCCGACGCCGCGCGCGAAGGCATCGGTGGCGGGGGCAACCATGGCGTAGACCTTCTTGCGGAGGAGCTCGACGAGGATCATCCAGAGGAGAATGAGTTGCGCACGGGGTTGGTTGCCGGTGTCAGGTGGCTTGCTCTTGGCCTATGAACAAGGTTTAAAATTTCAACAAAATTTCTAACAGTTCAATAATTCATACTAGTACCAAAATATATGCAACCTCAAAATTTCGTCCTAGATTCAAACAAGTTTAAACCAAATACAAATTCGGTCAAAATCCATTAAAATCGAGTGAACATCGATAGATCAAAACCCAAAAGAATTCTCAAAAAATGGATATTTCACTAAGGTTTGGTAATTCTTTTTCCTTCAACAAAATTTTACCTGGGAGAACATGTAGGACATGAAGGGGAGAAAGAGAGCGAAGGAGGCGCGGAAGAATATGCGGGTGGCGGTAGAGTGGCCGCGGCCCCGGCCCGAGAGGCGTCCCGAAACTCCAAGGAGGAAGAGGGCGGTGCCGAGCATGGTCATGAGGACCGTTGTGGTGACCATGAGCCGCTCCGTGGTACGCATGTCGGCGGACACCGTGAAGCTGGCCACCAGCGTGGCCGCCGGGGTGGCACACACCGTGACATTGTTGATGATGATGTCGCGGCGGGCGCTGGAGTTGTACATTGCCGCGGCAGCCCGGCTCACCGGCGACAGCAGCACCATAGCCCCGCCCCCCTCCTCAGGAAGACGCTGGTGGCTGGCACATGTGTTTGCATTGTGCTCTTATGTTTGTGGTATTTGTACTGCCAGTTTTGGCATGCGTGTGCCACAATGTGGGACAGAATTTCAGTCAGGGTAAGAGGCAAGGCATGGATCGATGCTGCCTGTGTGCAGTGTGCACAAAGCCTTGGGCAACATCTGCTTGAGCTGGATTCCTAGGCACTTCTCCATGTGCCCGGGTCTTTAATTATTCTCAGAATTGGACGATCGACAAGCAAAGGGGCTAGGAAGAGCATCCATCTTATGATGGACTTATATTTTGAGAACTACTCCCTCTGTCCCACAATGTAAAACGTTTTTGCAAGCTATGTTAGTTATAACATCCTGCTTTGAGAATGCCCTATTTCAAAACAGGCGGTCTTGGGGCTTGTAGAGCTTGCCATGTTACCTTAAAAAAAATGTGACTTCTTGTACATATTGCCCCTCTTTTAGTCCATATCTAATAGGCTCGTCTCAGTTTCTTATGAGAAGGCTGAGGTACTGCACGACGCCACAACCAGACCGAACGTGCGCCCTCTAAGGTTTCGGTTGAGAAGAGCGTCATCCAATGATGCCAACATGCAAACCCACATACCTCATGGAAAACAAAGGCACATTGTATGTCCAGCCTAATTGGAAGGTTCATCATCATACAGTTTACTACGTTAGAACTATATCATGATTGAGAACAAACACACCCACATAACCAAAAGGATCATTAGAATCACCTGGGAATAAACCATGGGCGTTTTCTCTGGTTTGAGGGTGTGCATACATCATCCGCCCGTACCGTACGGTGCATAAAAGAATCCCTGCTGCTGCAACCTGGGACATACATGCGCACGGCAAAGATCGATGCTTTCGTGCGCGTCGCTTCCACGACCAAGAACACAGCAGGTCTTTATATATTCTCAGAACTATGTGATGGGCAAAGAACAGATGCATTTGTCAGTGGCTAGGACGACAAAGCAAAAGGCCAGACAGAAGAACATATCACACAAAAGGATAACCGGGAAGAGAACGCTTCTTTACCTTTCGCTAAAGCTAAGTTAGCTTCTAGCATACTTGAGCATCGTTTGTTTGGGCTGCGGTTACGACAGAAGTGGCTGTAATTTGCTTGTTCCAAGTATTTGAAAATTTTATTTCATCATACTATTTGAAAATGCTAGCTCAAGTATGAATAAACCAATCACGTTTATATCTCCCTCCCTGCATAGAACAACGGTGCAAAGAGAATCCACTAGTCCATATACTAATTATTAAGTGTTCATACAACCGAAAAGATGTAACAAAAGAGAGCAAAACAATTCAGTGTAAATATGTATTACCTCTGTTTATAAATGTAAATTGAACTGGCCAAACATCTTATATTTAGGAACAGAGGGTGTAGATGTTAGTACAGACAACAATCTATCTAGCTTGTCATGCCATAGATAAAGAGATCTTGATCCTATCACACAAGGCATTCGTTTAGCCATCATCAGATGTAGTCAGAATGTCAGAATGTCATTGACACACTCACGGCGGCTTGCAGCATGAGCTTGTCAGGGGAGGACCAGTAGAGGCCAGGAAGAACATGTTAATTAAGCTTTCAGCACACTCCTTCCTTTCATCTATATACGGCCATTTAGTTAATCACTACGTCAATCTATTTTACGCTTGATCAACCTGAACAACTTATATGTTAATGTAAGGCGTTTTTTTGGTTTTGCATAGGGCATAAAAAACATCATACATTTTGTTATAGAGGATGTAATACCCAATAAACCTTGATGGGGGCAAAGAATAGATGCATTAGTTAGTACAAGCAAAGGCCAGCAAGAACATGTTTCACAAAACGAGGACTCATCCATTAGGAAGAGTAGCTTTCAGCTTAGGCTAAGGCTTTAGCCAAGCCAGCTCATCCATAGGTGATGTTTCTTTGTGCCCATCACCAAATCCTGAAAAGGACAGACCGAGTGCACATAAGCTCCCACACAAGGTAGGGTCTAGGAAGAGATTATAGGAACCAAGTCTTACCCCTGTGAAGTGGTGAAATGCAATGCACAAAGACTGGTTCGAACACACGAGAAAAACTAGACGGGGTAGCATCTCCCTTCACGAGCTTCCCTCCCTTAATGTCAAGAAAGTGATCCTTTGTGGTCATCCACATAGTATGTATTGTTGTGGACATACATACTATAAACTCCATAAATTATGCAAAACTTTCTCTCGAGCACTTAATGCCAAGTGTGAGTAAGTTTGTCAACGGAGACGCGAACTTGGAGGTGAACCTCCCACTACTACAGGTAATACGAACTCATTATTTCATATGACATTTTTGTTAATTGATCACTTACATATAAGTTTCATTCTCTTGCAGACTTGGTTCTACGAGAAATTCCGAGTCGACCACATTGATCATACCATTTCCTGTCTTCAACGTGACAAACCGCTTATCCAATACTAGAACGAAGCAAAAGCGGGCAAGGTCGACAAAATAATCTCAGATAAGTACATAGGAGTCAGAGGTATATGCTTAGTGTTACTCGTTGTAATCTGATCCGTTTTTACAAAAATAATTCATAATAAATATTTTTGCAGAAGGTTGAGGACCTCATGCGACCTTGAAGGCATGGCCCAAGGTTTCCCATCAACCTTCAAAGTCAGATATGGAGGTACGTGTTATATAACTTGTAGGATGATGCTAGTCAGTAATGTTTTTTAGGCCAAAACTAATTCTTTCTAAATATTTTTAAAAATAATAGTTATAATTCATCTTCACTTGTAGCTCGATGGGACACTAGGCCGCCTACTCGCCCATATGGCAGAGATGAAAGCAATTATGTCTCATCAACATTCGTTGACGTCTACACAACTGAACGAAATAGTACGACCCTAGAAGGAAACCATCATGTGGTTGGACGTGCGCATTTTTTTTAATTCATCCTTTGAAATAAGTGCATGACTAACATTTTTTTATTAAAAAGATCATCAATTTGGCATATGACACGACGACTTTGATGCGGGAAAGAGAGTTGACAAAGAAACATGTCATAAAATTTATAACTTTCCTGTTCTTGTCACAAAATGTATGCTGACCATTTATCTTTTGAATGTGTAAACTACAAAACCTCAAAAGATGTAGCCGCCTCTACAAATGAAGTTCCAAAGTGTCTACAGCACCCCAGCAAGAACTTTGCAACAAAATTTGAGGTATGAAGTTCCATATTGCCCGCACGTTCTTTTTCAACCATACAGCTAGCTTGTGTCCATCTTTACAGAAGGTAAATCAAACATCTATAGACCGGGAAAAACACGACCCTGTGGAATCAATTGGGAAGCGTTTCACGTGTGATGACAGTAAGAACTTACCGGCAGAGCCTGAGGTCAACAAATTTACGAGACAATCGTTGACCTCATATTCTGCTGATAAGTTCTTGCTCCCATACCTGAAATGGTTCCCAATTGATTACACGACATCCTCTCAATTTTTTCCCTTTGGTGGTCCACAGATATTTATTTTACCTTTTGTAAAGATGAACGTAGTTGTATGGTTGGGAAAGAAAAACGTGCAAGCAATATGGAACTTCATACCGTTCTTGCTGGGGAAGCGGCTACATTTTTTGAGGTTTTCTAATTTGTACGTTCAAAACATAAATGGTTAGCATACTTTTTGTGACATGAAGAGAGAAGTTACAAATTTTGTGACATACTATCTTTGATTTCTTTGCCGCATCAAAGTTGTGTCATACGCCAAATCGATGGTCTTTTTAATAAAGATGTTAGTCATGCACTTATTTGGAAAAATGAATTGTAATAAAAACAAATGCTTACGTTGAATCGAGAAATTAGACACTCCAAATGCTGTTGGTTTTCTTCTGGCACCGCACTATTTCATCTAGTTGTGGAGACATCTCCGAATGTTGCGGAGATAAGTACTTTCATCTCTATCATCTGGGCCACTAGGCAGCCTGGTGTCCATCAAGCTACAATTTAAGAAAAATTAGAACCAGTTTAAAATAAGATATTTAGAAAGAATTAGTTTCAACCTAAAAAACATTATTGACTAGTATCATTTTATAGTTGACTTTGAAGAATCGTTCTATAGTTGACTTTGAAGGCTGATAAGAAACCTTGGCCAATGTCTTCCAAGGTAGCATGAGGTCCTCAACTATTTGCAAAAATATTTATTATGAATTATTTTTGTGAAAGCCGAATAGATTACAACAGGTAACACTAAGCATATACTCCCTCCGTTCCAAAATAGATGAATCAACTTTGTAGTCATCTATTTTGGAATGGAGGGAGTACCTCTCAATCTTAGGGCTTCTTTGATTCAAAGGAATTATTTAGGATTTTTGGAGGATTGAAATCCTTAGAAATTTTTTCTATATCGGCTTTTTGATTCATAGGATTGGATCCCATAGGAATTTATCCTATGAAATCTTTTGTACTACATTTCATAGGAAATCTAACATCCACTCCAACCTCTTTTTACAATTCCTTTGTTTTTCATGTGACATCAAACACTCTTTGCTAATTCTATAGGATTCAAGTTGACATGCCACTGCAATCCTATACTTTTCCTATTCCTACATTTTCAAAATCCTGTGAATCAAAAAGGCCCTTATACGTAGTTCTTTGAGATTATTTTGTCTGACCTTGCCCACTTATGCTTCATTACAATCTAGGATAAGCGGTTTGTCATGTTGAAAATAGGAAATGATACGATCAATGTGGAATTTCTCGTAGAACCAAGTCCGCAAGAAAATAGAACTTATATGTAAGTGATCAATTAACAAAAATGTCATAGAAAATAATGAGTTTGTATTACCTGTAGTGGTTGGAGGTGCCCCTTCAAGTTCACGGCTCCGTTGACAAACTTCCTCAAACTTGACATTAAGTGGTCAGAGAAAGTTATACATAATTTATGGAGTTTATGGTATGCATGTGCACAACGATACATACTAGGGATGACCACAAACGATTACTTTCTTGTCAGTATAGTATGTACATATCCACAACAATACATATTTAATTGATCGTTGCTTAACTTTACCCCAGCTTAGATATCTATCTTGAACTCTGCCAGTTTTCTGCAACAACAATGAAACTTCTTGGCTGCATACAATGGGTTGAGCATGTGCGTATCAAGATATGAAAACCATAGGCCAGTTTAGAGAATCTTAGGTCAAAAAGACAAAATCAAGCTTCCAAATAAACACAACAATAGCTTCGAACAAAAAAAAACATGTGTTCCAATTTCAAACAAACCAATCAGATGTACAATACTTGTCCGGAAAACAAAGCAAAGGTTCGACAACGTATGCTTACAAAGGATGTTCCTTCATAGAGACGGATATTCCAATCTGAGATCACTGCAGCCTGGTCACCGATGTACCAGAATATACCAGGTAAACTACAGGGCAGCACAGCAGCAACTCCAGGACACATACAATACCAGCATCAGCCTGCTTTCACTTGGACGTAGCTCCTCGCAGGCTCGGCACATAAGCTAGGAAGGGTGGATTTCATAATTAAAAACAAGCACTCATAACCCAAAGATCCGCAGAATCCCCTGCGGATAGATCACTTTTCACTAGTTGGACGAGCTGAAGGAAGCTTCACCGCCCGAGTCACTCTCGTCCTGCATGCGCTTCATCTCGTACGCCCACTCCAGCCCAGAGCAGTAGTGGAGGGGTGGGTTGAACCTGTGGTCGTTCAGGTCAGGGGGCAGGAATGCGCCATTCTCGACAAGGAACCTGACCACCCTCTTGTTTCTTTCCTTGGCAGCAATGTGCAGGGGAGTCCCTGGATTAGGACAAAATAAATTTAGGACTCCACAGGTCAAGTAGGTTCAATTGAGTAGATAGTAGTAATAAACGCATTTTAGTAATCTAGTTAAGCTAGGTAGCAGGAAAACAGCACTGCAGGAGGTTTAACCCAAATACTAATACATGAAGCCACGCACAACGTTCACATACTTTAAAAACAGGGCAAGATTACACTATACACATCAGCTACAAGTAAACCACACCTACATACCTAGTAATAAAACATGGAGATCTCGTGTAATGGAAACAAGCTATGTTTGGATGTCAATTAAGCAGATGCATCGCTATTAACACCAGCAACCCAAAACAATACTCCCTCCGTTCGAAATTATTTGTCGCAGAAATGGATGTATCTAGATGTATTTTAGTTCTAGATACATCCATATCCGAGACAAGTAATTCCGAACGGAGGGAGTATATATATAACCTAGATATAAGCTACATAGCAGAAAACTGTACTGCACAGCGTTCAGTCCACATAATACTATATGAAGCAACACACACCGTTCAGCTACTTTAAAACAGAGCAAGATTAGATCTGCAGGTCCACCATAAGTAAACATCATCTACATACCTAGTCATGTAACATAGAAAAAGAATGGAAACAAATTAGGCTGGATGTACTAACTTCCACAGCTTGGCCATTTATGTATAGACAATTAAGAGTGGCATCCCAAAACAATACATATAGAATACCAAAAATAATTAAAAACAATAACATTTAGAAAGGTAGAACTGATGGAAGAACAATCAACAATAAAAACAATGACACTGGCAATACAGGCAATGACTAAAAAAAACAAGTGAACTTACAGCCACAAGCTCCTTTTGTTCGGGCATCGATATTTGCACCGCGCTCCAGTAGTTCATCCATGATTTTCACATGCCCGCCCTGAGCAGCAAGGTGCAGCGGAGTAGCGCCAGGAGACTTTGGTCCCCATGCGGGTGCATTGACATCCATCCCTTCATTCAGGAGACGTCTCACCTAGGGAGAATCAGAAAAAACGATTGTTTTAGATTTTCACGAGGATGATTACTAACTAAATAAGATAACAATCTCTAGTTAAGAAGTTGTATGGGATTAATTAGTCACCAAGCCAATGGGTTAAGAATAAACAAAACTACATTTTTGCTATACAGCAGAATCTAGCCTAAAACATGCATTCATTCTTGCAGATTTGGTTTAAGGTGATCCCATGAATAACAGGCCTCTGAAACGAATTGATGTGAGACAGAATATAACTTAGAATTATTGGTACTTATAACCAGTCCTAGATGAACACATAGAGAAGAACATCGGAGACCTGCAAATGAGTACATCTAACAAGACCTGAAGTTGCAATCAGCACATCTAACTAGTTACTAGCCTCAGATATATGTTGCAAATCCCAGGACATTTGTCCAAAGCTGGATGCAATTTTTAAACATATACAAGCCCTGAAGAACATAAGAGAGTGTTTCTTTATTTAGCTTATTAATCAGCTAATCGGGCATTGCACTTGCCAAACAAACTTTGCTTAAATTGGCTACACAAGGCAACAAGATAGTACAAAAGTTTGGTTGTTTCTTTATTTGGCTTAATCAGCTAATTGGGCAGAGCACTTGCCAAACAAACTTTTCTTAAATTGGCTACACAAGGCAACAACATAGTACAAGAGTTTGGTTGTTTCTCCTAATTGGTCACATATACAAGATATGAAACAATCAGCATATCTAACTAGTTACTAGCCTGACATACATGCTCCAAATTCCAGGACATTTTGGCAGAACTGGATGCAAAGTTTGGACATCAACATGCCCTGAAGGACATCAAAGAGTGTTTCTTTATTTGTCTTAATCGGCTAAATTGGGCAGGGCAAATGGCAAACAATCCTGTCCACACAAGGTGACAGCATGATAACAGAGTTTTGGTCATTTCTCCTAATTGGTCAGATGTGTAAAACATATGCATACTCAAGTTGCAATCTGTTTCAAAGGATGCCAAAGTAGGTACTTATAACTGAACTGGTCAGGGCACATGCCAAACAATCTTGCTTCAATTATCCACTCAAGGTGACACAAAATGGTACCACACTTTTGGGTGTCTTGTCCCTCCTAATCGGTCACATGTGCAACACATTTGGATGCACCCAAGTTGCAGTCTGTCCTAAAAGGGCGACAAATCCATTCGTGCGCTTGATTGACAGAACATACCCTTGCCTAAACATTCCTAGTGGACTAGTTTTGTGGGAGCAGGAACCTAAGAGCTAACCTTATTTGGATTTCCCAACTAAAACTGGTATGGTAGATGCAAAACAATATTTGCTTCAGTTATCTAATATCTACAGGATGCCAAAGTAGGCACTTATAACTGAAGTGGGCAGGGCAGATGCCAAACAATATTCTTCAATTATATCCACCCAATATACACACCATGGTACCACACTGTTGGGTCTCTTGTCCCTCCTGATCGGTCACATGTGCAACACATTTGTGGTACCAAAGTTCGCACGCTCGCATGACAGAACATATCCTTGCCTAAACTGAGTCTAGATTAAACAATCGATAATTCATTCATTCATCCAGATTCGGTTTATTGTGATTCGACACAAAAAGAGTGTTCCTTCATTTGGCTCAATCGGCTAAATTGGGCAGAGCACTTGCCAAACAAACTTGCTCTAATTGGCTGCACAAGGCGACAACATAGTACCGAAGTTTTGGTCTCGTGTCCCTCCTAATCGGTCACATCCGTAGCACGTTTGTGGTGCTACTCAAGTTGCAGTGTGTCTCAAAAGGGCGACAAATCCATTTGTGCGCTTGTGTGACCAAACATAAACTTGCCTAAACGTTCATAGTTGACTAGTTTTGTGGCAGCAGCTCAAAATAAGGAGGCGGAAAAATAAGGAGATAGAGGGAGCAGCTCATACCTCCTTGAGGTTGCCCTTGCGGGCGGCGACGTGGAGCTGGTTCCAGCCGCGGTCGTCGGCGTCGTCCGAGTCACCGCCGCGAGCGCGCGCCCGGGTCATGCTGAGCGAGCTGCGGAGCTGCACCATGGTGGACCCTTGTCCAATCTTGCAAGCAGATCCAAACCAACCAAGCAATCAAGCAGAGAGAGGAGCAATCCAATCAAATCAAGAACGAGAAGGGGGGAAGAAGCAAATCGGATCCGGGGAGAAATTGAGCAGAGGATAGGGGAGGGGAGGGGGGAGATTAGCGGGAGTAGTTGCCCATGCCGAAGGGGGCAAACGGATTGAGGCCGGGGCCGAGCGCGCGGAGGTTCTTGTGGAGCATCGGCGACGAGGAGGTAGAGGAGGAAGACGGGCGGCGGCGCACCATAGTATGTCGAATCTGGGTTGGTTTTTTCGGGGGGAGACGGATGAGATCAGAGGAAGGCGTCGACGGAGTTGGGGATCATGTCTTCCGTCCGGAAATCAATCAAAAATCGCAAATTTCGATCGACCGGAGGTGGGGAAGGCGACGGACGGCGACGAGGAGGGGATGGGGATGAGGATGAGCAAACCCTAGAAATCCAACTCGAATCCAATCTTCTCTCTCGCTCTCCTGCGTTATATATTTTCGCAGGCCTCGCGTGAGGGGCCGAATGAATCGAGCACGCAGCGGCCGGGCCGTTGCTGCGTGGGCCGAGTCCGTGGGCCCCTGTTGAAGGCCCAATATCCTACTCCCTCCGTTCCTAAATATTTGTCTTTCTAGACATTTCAACAAGTGAGTACATACGGAGCAACATGAGTGAATCTACACTAAAATATGTCTATATACAATCCGTATGTGGTAGACCATTTGAAATCTCTAAAAAGACAAATATTTAGGAACGGAGGGAGTAGTTTTCATTTTTAACAAAAAGAGTGGTTTTGCTAAAAAAAAAAAGAGTGGTTTCTCATGCTTACCACCCCCTCCCCCTCCATAGTTAGAGGATCTACAATTGGACCCCCACTTCTCCCCCTAAACGTCCGGACAAACAACTCCAACAGTGTTCGGACTGAAAAAAAATGCCATTCTACTAGGCCAGCAAAGTCAGCCCAAACGTTTTGGTTGTCCGACACCTCTTAAACTCGGTACATACATGTGGCGGATATGAGGACCCCGAATGCCTCCACAAGTCGGATCCAAGAGAGGGGATTGTTGAAAAGGCAAACCCTATAAATGCAAACTGAATCCAAACCCCGCTCCCCCACCAAAACATCCTCACACATATATTTTCGCATGTGTCATGCCTCATGAGAGGCCAATCCAAATCCACACATGGGGTAGGAGGGGAGTCGCAACCCCTTCGTTGCGAGCACTAAGCTCTAACCATCAGGCCATCACCCCCGTTGGTGTATAGATAGTTCGTTTTTTTTCTTTTATATCCTTGTTCAGTCCGGTTTATCCTTTTTTTTTCCTCTTTTCTCATCCTTTTTTGTTTTCTTTAATGCACAGTTAAAAAAATTCATGAACCTTTTTTGTAAATTGATGAACTTTATAAAATTAGATAAATATTTTTCCAAATTCAATTAACTTTTTTAAAATTCATGAACTATTTTTCAAAATCTGTAAACTTTTTTGGACTCATAAACCTTTTAAAAATATATAAAGAGTTTTTCAATTTCGTGAACTATTTTTGTATTCACATTTTTTATTTTTCAGTTTTTTTATAGAAAAATTCAATGGTTGACTGGTCAGCTGGTCAACCGGGAAGTACTTAGCACATGTCTTTTTAAAGCCTAAATTTGCTTCATGTTCATTATTTTTTATGTTTGGTTGTACATAAAATGAAGAAAAAATCACACACATGATGTATATGATAAATCCGTTTTCCTTTTAATATATGACAGGATCATTCAACATAATTAAGTTATACTTCCTCCGCCCCATAGTATAAGAGCATTTTTGACACTAGTACTACTGAGCTACCAAGCTAAAATCGAGCAAGTTTGCGTTGGTTCATAACCAGTTCATTTTTTGACCGAGCTATGTTTTTCTTTTTGAATCGATATCCAAGTCAAGCAAAATAAATAAATAAATGAAACGATCTCGAACGGCTCTCTTTTTGAATCGATATCCAAGTCAAGCAAAATAAATAAATAAATGAAACGATCTCGAACGGCTCACAAGGCTCAAGTTTTTCTTGCAGCCCTAATGAAAATCAAAGTGCAGAACACCACCGAATGATGCATCGTATGAGGAAAACGCCGTGCAGTAATTTCGCTAGAATAAAAGAGGAGTGAATTCCACATTTTACCCGCTAGATATGCATTTATGACACTAATTAACCCATTTTACCCGCTAGATATGCATTTATGACACTAATTAACCCATTGAGAGGCAACTTGTCTAGAACACCACTTTTGGAACCCTGCATTTTCGATGCGTGTCCGTTAGGCAAGGTGTAAGGTGACGCCCAGGGTCAAAAACACCTAGGCTCCATTTCCTGCCCATAGCCCGGCCTGAAAGGCGGAAAAAGCCTGAAATAACAAGAAATGTATATTTTATTTAAAATATAGGTATATTATATTATTTTGATATCCCAAATATAATTATTTTAATTAAAAAATAGCATTGGTCATGTGCTTCAGGCTGAGCCAGCGTTTGAACAGGTGTAAGATGGACAAAAGAAGTCTGGACATGATCTTTGATGATGCCATCCGTTCTTTACACATTTTTTGCGAATCATTGACGCAAAATACCGATCCTATCTAACATGATCAAGCAAAAATGCAAGACCAGAGTAAAACCGTGTTAAAAGCCTTCAAAATCTGAGGCCTCTTTTGATCATAGGATAGGATTATCATAGGAATAAGAATCTTGTAGGAAATGAGATGACATGTATCTCAAATGCTATGAGTAGGAATAGGAAACAAGATGTCATTTGGTTGACACCAAAGGAATTTTTCCATTGAGTCTAGGCTCTTTTTTTTTCCCTATGAAATGTGGAGGATAGGAACCAATCCTATGTAGAAATAGAAATCCATCCCTATGAACCAAAAAGCTCTAAAGAAAAAAATCCTAAATGTGGTAACTCACTCCTATGACAATGGTCGTTGACTGAGAAACCGTGTGTCAGCCAGGTCAAGCTCTGCAAGCAAGAGAAAAAGAGGCGTCGCTCCCTTCAGATCCAGGCATTGACCCAAGCCGCCGCCCGCCTACACGACTGCCGGCCCTGCACCGGCTCCCCTTCCTTTCCCTTGCTCCCTCGTCACCATCCCTCCGTCCTCGCCCTCGCTCGGACGGCAGGGCACCGCCGAACCTCTGCTGCGCGAACGCCGAGCGCCGAGCAGTCTTGCCGTCTTGTCCGTTGCCGCCGGCGAGCGGTGACGTTCTCAAGACCTGAACCGGCCTGATCCATCGAGGTAACTATCGTACTGACTAGTGGTAATTTTGGTTGTAGAAAATTGCAACTCTTTCAGACTTTCAGTGCTAACTCAGTGTTCCGTCTTGAGACAGAGCTACTAGCCTGCAGTTGCAGCCTTAACTCGTAAGCACAATCTTTGCATCTTGTATAATGTGCTAAAATCGCTTCGAGCAGTTCCAGATCCAGTTTGCGCTTCCTAGACTACATTCGTACTCGTACAGGGCCTGACCCCCAGCAGGTACGCATCTCCTTGCTACATTTGCTATGTATTTCATTCTGCAAGCCCCTCTGTCTCAACTCTCAAGCAAACTAATTTTTTCCATGCTCTAGATCTGAATAGCACCGTGTACCTAGAATGGAGGGGGAAAGTCTACTGGAGCGTATAGTTAACGGAGACGAGAACCCGAGGGATCTGCCATTAGCACTGTTACGGCGCATCACGGATGATTTCTCTGCAGAGAGAAAAATTGGCCAGGGTGGATTTGGAGAGGTTTACAAGGTAATCCTACCATTTAGAAATTGTATAAAGATCTCGACTCCAGTAGTATGTCATTAGTTTGATTGAAAAGTACCACTTATTCATCTTGTTTTGTACAATAGGAAACTCTCCTACTGTGTTTCCGTTCAAAAAAATACCACCAATAAAAGCAGAACTTGGCCACTCTGTTTTGATATTGTAGTTTTAGTGCTGAGCATCATTTATACGCTGACCAACAGGGTTTACTCCCAAACGGGATTAATGTTGCTGTCAAGAGGATGCATGTGGATGCACACACAGTTGATGACAGGCTATTTCGCCGTGAGATCATTAGCCTGATGACCATCAATCATCAAAATGTAGTCCGGTTTCTTGGCTTCTGTTCTAATACACATTATATGACAATAAAAGAGGCTGGTTCAGGAGAAATTATCTTTGTCAACGTGAGAGAAAGATTGCTCTGTTTGGAGTACATCAGCAATGGAAGCCTTGATAAGCATATTACTGGTACCATCCTTTTGCATTTGATGCAGCCGTTCTCTTATTTCTTTACCTTATTGCCTTGACTAGTGCTCAATTTTCAAGTCAGGATCAATAGTTAGTGACAGACTTTAATTAAAAGCATTCAATCATTCCTTGATATTGTCATTTAACATAACCCCTTGCTTTATTTTATGCCTATATTCTTCTACAGACGAATTAAGGGGACTTGAATGGGAAACACGTTATAAGATAATCACCGGAATTTGTAAGGGTCTGTGTTATCTTCACGAGGAAAAGAATATTTCTCATATGGATTTTAAACCGGCAAATATATTACTAGATGATCATATGGTCCCCAAAATTACGGATTTTGGTTTGACAAGACCAAATGAAAACTCAACTACTATGGGTCAACATTTTGGAACACGGTAAGCTATGCATCAGAAGAACCACCAGCTAACTGACATTTTGTCTATCTACAACCCTACATTTATTTTGTTTCGTATTCTTTTGCAGAGGATATCTCGCGCCGGAATACGAGAACACTGGCAAAATTTCAGTCAAGTCTGACATATATAGTTTGGGTGCCATAATTCTTGAATTAGTGACGGGGTGTATGTCCGTCCCTGATAAGAATAATGTAAGGGCGATTTCTCTCACTTTTTAGAATGATGATGATGTTTTGCACAATAGTTTCACACTTTAATATGCATACTACCCTGCTGACTAACACATGTAATTTAAGCACATGTTTCTGGATATATATCCCACATGGGTGGATGTTTTTATTTTCCTGGTGTTGACGTGAACTGATGCGCTACCGTGGATACACACACCATTACATGGACATAGAGTTTGCGCTGTAAGATTATGGGGTTATCACAAATAATTAACATTTGTTAAATGTAGGTACTTCGAAGGTGGAGACACAGGTGGAATAAACCACCAACGTTACTACAATACCAGCAAGTAACTAGATGCCTTGAAATAGCACTACAGTGCAGGCAACAAGAACCAGAACATAGACCATCCATATCGGAAATAGTCAGAAGTCTAAGCCAGGTAAGCTAGCTAGTTCAAGATACATTGTAATCAAAATGTGGAAAGAGATGCATCGATCATCTGGAGTCAAAAGAGAGAATAGTATTATTGAGACCAGAGAGCCAATCAAGTGTGAAACAGTCAGTTATTCAACTGTAAAGCTGTGTTAATTTGGTTCTAGTCTAAAATACATAGGTTAGCTAATCTTAACCCTGCTAGGTTAGCATAGTCCCAAATATTTGTTTGACAACTATTCTAGTTGGCCTGAATTACTGGTTAGTTGGGCTAACAGTAGAAAAAAACCCAAATTTGGGACACTTGGTGTGTTCGGCCAAACTTTATTTTAGATTAAATACATGTAGTTGTTTAGTTTAAATACATGTAGAACTTTTTGCATTCTTACAAATGTACTTATAAAATATGGAGAGTATACATCATCATCTAAACACATATAGCTCTTTCCTCGCAGATAAGCCCTTGTTTCGATGAAGATGACATGCTTGATATTAATCCGCTTGAACTATGGCTTCCTTCTGTGCTTAAGAAGGAGATATCATGCTCAATTGAGCTAACCAATAATACACGTAATTGCATTGCCTTCAACATCCAACTGCCAAGCATACAATACAGCGCACAGCCAGACAAAGGCATTGTGCAACCAGAATCCAAGTATCACGTGCAGATAAAAGTGCAAGCACGAGATGTTCGTGAGCATGACCATGCCGACAAGTTCATCGTGCAGAGCATGAAACTGAGTGAGGGTCTTAGAGATGAGGTTATCACAGAAAACATGTTCCATCAAGAGGCTGGTGAAGTTGTTGATGAGGTGAATTTGATGGTTGTATACGGGCCTATGAATCCCCAAAAATACATGCCAGCTGAGGTGGATAGACCTTATTATGAATTAGAGAAGAAGCTACAGGATTCAGATGGAACACCAATGTCTTTTCCACTAGACTTTTTGAAGGCCATCACATGTAATTTTTCCAGTGAGTCAATCCTTGGTGAAGGTGGTTTTGGAGAAGTATACAAGGTACAATCATATCTTTTAACTCTACGTTTTAAATGTTGGCAAGACTAAATAATAATAATTAATTAATTAAACATACATATGCATACTATGAAGAGAGTTTTAATTTACAACACAGGGAGTTCTTTCAAGTGGGAGCATTGTTGCTGTGAAGAAGCTTTTTGACATACATTTAAAAGAGGATGCATTCCAGAACGAAGTATGTTATCTCATGGGGATTAAGCACCCAAATGTAGTACAGTTACTAGGTTACTGTGCAGAATCAATTTGGGAAACGATGGAGTTCCCAAGTGGTAGTGGGAAGCGTGTTTTCGCTGAAAAACCAAAAAGGTTGATCTGCTTCGAGTATGTATGCAACAAAAGCCTCGACAAACATATTTCTGGTATAGTACGGACACACTATACTTGTACTTTGTTTCTATCTATATGTCTTTCCATATAACAGAGCCCAAACTATGTAGTGTCACTAGCCTAAGGACGTGATTGGTCTCTATCTTTATTGCGCTGGCTTAAGATAGAGATATAATATTTTCTGTTAAACAATTTCGGTAGATGAATCTTCGGGCCTTGACTGGAATACAAGATACGAGATAATCAAGGGGATTTGCAACGGGCTGCATTTCCTTCATGAAGAATGCCGTATGGTTCATCTGGATCTTAAGCCTGAAAATATATTGATGGACTCTACTATGATGCCAAAAATAGCCGATTTTGGTTTGTCGAGGATCTTTGGCGAGCAACAATCACGAATTTTCACTAATAACAAAGAGGGAACACTGTACACCTCTTGCAACTCTTGTTTTATATTTCCCTCTGTTACTTTGCATCTCTTTGTTTATGATTGTAGTGCTTCTTACTTATGTATTATGTTGCAGTGGATATATGGCACCAGAGTACAGAGTCCGAGGTGTAGTATCGTACAAGGCAGACATCTTCAGTTTTGGTGTCATAGTCATAGAGATAATCACAGGTGGTAGGGACTATCCATGGGACTATTCATATTTCCAGCAACATAGTCCCAACCATACTGATCCATCTTTCCAGCAGTTCACGGAGAAAGTAAGATGAATTAATCTAGATTTTGTGCATGTACAATTATTCAAGCTCACTGTTGCAACTTTACAGGTGCTTGAGAGTTGGAAGAACAAATTTGTAACCACACCAAACTATAAACCAGTGGAAAAATATACCAAACAAGTAAGACAATGTGTCACCATAGCCCTAAAATGTGTGGACCCTGGCATGGAGAAAAGACCTAATGCAAAGGATATAATCGAGGAGCTTAAGGCAGTAGACCAGGTATGATGAGCATTATATGATGTCCTAGCATAATA
This sequence comes from Triticum dicoccoides, assembly GCF_002162155.2. Classification (NCBI taxonomy): domain Eukaryota; kingdom Viridiplantae; phylum Streptophyta; class Magnoliopsida; order Poales; family Poaceae; genus Triticum; species Triticum dicoccoides. The sequence continues at coordinate 2,487,236 of NC_041390.1, read as the reverse complement.
CTCCCACCAATCCCAAAATAAGGTGTATAAGTGTTGCCTTAAGTTGATAAAGTTTATAGATAACAATATCGATATCTGCAATCCCAAGTAAATACATTATGGAAATATAATTCAAGATGAATCCATTATTATTTATGTGGTATTGTAGATGTAGATATTATTTTGTACAAAATTGGCCTAATTTAGAAACTTTGACTTATAGCGAAACTTTATGCCTTTTATTTTGGAGATGGGAGTACATGAATAGCTAACACCATAGCAGTATTAGTATATCTACATCAGACTGTCTAATTTTTTTTTTCGAAAAGGGGTTTTACCCCAGCCTCTGCATCAGATAGATGCATACGGCTCATATTATTAAAACGGTAATCCAGCAACAGACTGTCTCATGCATGTTCCTTTTCTTTTACCTTTTAAAAAAGGAGGTCCATGACTGCATATAGCACGCACAGTGCTACCTGACGAAATGGATTGGGAAGATCAGTTGATCGCCCAGTTTTCTTCGAAATCTCAGATTGGCGCCTCTCCGATGTTAGAAGATACAGAAATTTCGTCAGATGTATGCCCAACTTTGTTCTGAACTCTATGGCAACCTTTCGTCATTCCATCCTGAAGAACCAGCGGGTGGTGAAGAGATCAACGTTCAGTAAAAGCGTGTGCTGTCAAACAAATGTCATGAAGCTTTTGAAGGTGCTCTGATGAGGAGATTGGGAGAAGAAGTGAGAAAGGAAGAATTTGCAAACTAGGAAATATTCTTCTAACTGGTGCGAAGACACTTCATCACACTGTTAAGGGATTATTACTGGGGCCTGAAAATAAAGGCTGGACCTGGGTTTGGGCAGGCTGTTGTCGAGCCATACTTGTTGTAGCTGGTCGGTCATCTGTTTGTGTTTGAGTCGATCATGATGGCTCTGCTGGCTGCTTGGAGACCGACGAAGGAAGAAGACCACAAGGAGGAGCCACCGGCCGAGATCCGACTATTTGTTTGTCCTGTGACCGGTCCCTTGTGACCTGGCACTGTAATTTCTGAAGCGATCCATTCAACAGTGATCACAGAGTAGGTCAGGTGGCATTTTGCCGTCTCTTTGTCAACATAACTGTTTGTTGGGTGGTCGTTTTTGGTTCTGTCAGCAGAGTCTATCTGCTGCTGTATGCAAGCAATTACATCATTGCAGACGACAGTTTCCATCTTAGAGTATGGCGCCGAACTTTGTTTTCCGCCAGTGACAAGGTTGTTGGGCACTACTGGATTAGGATGTTATGTGTAATTAGATCAAGTGCTCCTCTCCTCGAAAACTGTAGATATTACAGAACTCAGAGTGTTTGATTAGACCCTTACAAATTAACCAAACGGAAATAAAATGAAGATACAAAAATGCCTTCTTAACATCATCCACTAGACTAGGCCGGCTTCCTTACTTGCGTACAGCAATAGTATTAATTACTTGCCGAACTGAAGACACACAAATCATCTCCAGCTTGGTTTCCCAACAATTGCAAGCAACTTCAACTGCCATGTTTCTGACCAAGTCCCTTCGGTTTCAACAAAAATAGCTAACGAAAAGGCACGGATGCTGGAAGCTTCAAGTAGCATGCAATATAAGAAAAGAGCTTGTCATAGCTATGCTCATGATCTTGTTCAATGTCATTGAGCTCATGAAGTTTCCCAGTGCTGATGGCGTATGAACGAAGCTTGTTTTCCTGGTCAAAGAGGAACATGACGTCACTCTCCAAGTCGAGAGTGGCAATCTTGTAAGCACAATTCTGACACTATTGAGTGGAGTCATGGTGAGCAAGGTCATCTCTTTCAAACACATCTCTCATACCAAGACGATGCTTCATAGTCCACTTGTAAGGCCCAAAAACATCAAGACTCCAGATACGGATCGCACTCTCATCCACCTACGGCAATGCAAAGTGCAAGGACCCTAGAGAGTGTCCAAAGAAACCTGGAGCGTACATACCAGCGGAAAGGCCATTCAGAGACTCAACAGAAGGTTGTTTGGCAACTTGATAGTTCGACGATTAGGCGGTATGCAGGAACTCATTGCCTCAAAGCCATTCAACACCAAGATCCTCCACCTTGAATTCCTCCGCGGACTAAATAGATAGAGTGAACCATCTATGAACAAGTGCGGATATCCAATAACAGTGGGCATCCCAGAATTCCACCATGCATCATACATTTTCGATAAAGGGCTTTTCATTGAATTGAACTATCGAGTTGATACAACCGCATCAAAGATAACCCGGCCTCTGCATATCTAGATGCACACAGCCAAAGTACCAGATCCCAAAAAACAAAACAAAAAGGCGGAACGCCAGCTGTAGCGAAAAAAGATAAAAGAGGCCTAAGGTGATGCCGGGCCTATCCGAAGGTCACACCGCCATCCATGGGGGTAGAAAATGTCCCTGGCCGAGCACTCCAACCGGGTAGAAGCCATCATAAAAAAGTCTCTGTCCTCCGGCCTCTGCAGGATAGACCACGTACGGAGCCATCGCGAGCATATATGAATTACCTGCATAGGAGATGAAACACTTTTATGATTAAAAACAATATCATTCCTGGTTAGCCACAACGCCCAACATAAGGCAGCCGCCCCCGCAAGAATGTGCTTAGAAAATTGTTTATCTATTCCCCTCGGCCAATTCCCGAACATATTCCGTACGCTGCGTGGAGGGTATAGATTCGAAGCAATTTGGACCATTGCCCATACCGATCTAGCGAATTTGCAATCAAAAAATAGGTGTTTAATGGATTCATTATGATTGCAAAAAACACATTTTTTGCTGCCTTGCCAGCTTCGTCGAGCTAAATTATCCCTAGTTAAGATAACACCTTTGTTGAGAAACCAAAGGAAAATCTTCACTCTTAGAGGAATCTTAAGCTTCCACAATTTTCTATTATCAGATGGAACCTCGTTATGAACCAGTGCATCGTACATGGATTTAACCGAAAATCTTCCGTTCAGATGCAGGTTCCATTTAAAGATGTCCGATTCAGCCGACAGTTGGACAGCTTCCAAACGAGTCAGCAGATCGTTCCATGCATTCAAACGAGGTCCAGAAATCGTTCTGCGAAAAGAAATATCCGGATTTACTTGTCCCAATACCTGCTTAATCGTGACAAACTTATGTCTAACTATTCGATATAAGCTTGGGTATTGCACATTTAGAGGAGTAGTCCCTAGCCAGGTGTCTTCCCAGAATCGAATCTGGGAGCCATCCCTGACCGAGAAGGTGCCAAATTGGAAGAAGAATTCCTTAGCTTTCATAACCCCACTCCAAAAATGAGAGTCACCTGGTTTCCAGTAAACCTGGGAAATTGCTTTGGACCCAACGTATTTATTACGAATGATCTCCTGCCAAACACCATCCTCAGTGAGTAATCTGTATACCCATTTGCTGAGCAATGAAATGTTTTTGATCTCAAGATCCTGGATTCCGAGTCCCCCTTGACTTTTGGGCCGACATATAATATTCCACCTAGCCAAGCGATATTTCTTTTTTTCATTTTCACTCTGCCAAAAAAACCTTGATCTAAAATAATCAAGGCGTTGGAGAACACCTTTTGGCAGATGAAAAAAAGATAGCATATAAAGAACCATGTTGGTAAGTACCGAGTTGATAAGAACTAGTCGGCCCCCATAGGACAGGAGTTTGGCCTTCCATCTCGCCAACCGTTTCTCCAGTCTTTCTTCAACATGTTTCCATTCAGCGATTGTCAAACGCCGATAATGAATAGGAATACCTAGATATCTAATCGGAAATTGGCCTAAATTGTTGGGGAACGTTGCAGAAAACAAAAATTTTCCTACTCGTTTCACCAAGATCATCTAGGAGTTCATCTAGCAACGAGTCATTGGATGCATCTACATACCTTTGTAGATCGCGAGCGGAAGCGTTCAAAAGAACGGTGATGATGTAGTCGTACTCGACGTGATCCAAATCACCGATGACCAGCGCCGAATGGACGGCACCTCCGCGTTCAACACACGTACGGGACGGGAGACGTCTCCTCCTTCTTGATCCAGCAAGGGGGAAGGAGAGGTTGATGAAGATCCAGCAGCACGACGGCGTGGTGGTGGATGCAGGGCGTCACAGCAGCAGGGCTTCGCCGAGACTACGAGGGAGAGACGTAACGGGGGGAGGTGGAGGCGCCAGGGGCTGGTTTGTTCAGGTATGAAGTCCCTCCTCTCCCCCCACTATATATAGGGGTGCCAAGGGGGGGGGGGCGCCGGCCCTAGTAGATGAGATCTACTAGGGGGGCGGTGGCCAAGGGGAGGTTTCCCTCCCCCCCAAGGCACCTAGGGGTGCCTTCCACCACATGGACTCTTCCATGGTGGAAACCCTAGGCGCATGGGCCTATAGGGGCTGGTGCCCTTGGCCCATCTAGGCCAAGGCGCACCCCCTACAGCCCATGTGGCCCCCCGGGACAGGTGGCCCCACCCGGTGGACCCCCGGGACCCTTCCGGTGGTCCGGTACAATACCGATAACCCCGAAACTTGTCCCGATGCCCGAAATAGCACTTCCTATATATAATTCTTTACCTCCGGACCATTCCGGAACTCCTCGTGACGTCCGGGATCTCATCCGGGACTCCGAACAACATTCAGGTTTCTGCATATACATATCTTCATAACCCTAGCGTCACCGAATCTTAAGTGTGTAGACCCTACGGGTTCGGGAGACAAGTAGACATGACCGAGACGACTCTCCGGTCAATAACCAACAGCGGGATCTGGATACCCATGTTGGCTCCCACATGCTCCACGATGATCTCATCGGATGAACCACGATGTCGAGGATTTAATCAATCCCGTACGCTATTCCCTTTGTCTATCGATATGTTACTTGCCCGAGATTCGATCGTCGGTATCCCAATACCTCGTTCAATCTCGTTACCGGCAAGTCACTTTACTCGTACCGTAATGCATGATCCCGTGACCAGACACTTGGTCACTCTGAGCTCATTATGATGATGCATTACCGAGTGGGCCCAGTGATACCTCTCCGTCATACGGAGTGACAAATCCCAGTCTTGATCCATGTCACCCAACAGACACTTTCGGAGATACCCGTAGTCTACCTTTATAGTCACCCAGTTACGTTGTGACGTTTGGCATACCCAAAGCACTCCTACGGTATCCGGGAGTTACACGATCTCATGGTCTAAGGAAAAGATACTTGACATTGGAAAACTCTAGCAAACGAACTATACGATCTTGTGCTATGTTTAGGATTGGGTCTTGTCCATCACGTCATTCTCCTAATGATGTGATCTCGTTATCAATGACATCCAGTGTCCATAGTCAGGAAACCATGACTATCTGTTGATCAACGAGCTAGTCAACTAGAGGCTCACTAGGGACATGTCGGTGTCTGTTATTCACACATGTATTACGATTTCCGGATAACACAATTATAGCATGAATAAAGACAATTATCATGAACAAGGAAATATAATAATAATGCTTTTATTATTGCCTCTAGGGCATATTTCCAACAGTCTCCCACTTGCACTAGAGTCAATAATCTAGTTACATTGTGATGAATCGAACACCCATGGAATTCTGGTGTTGATCATGTTTTGCTCTAGGGAGAGGTTTAGTCAACGGATCTGCTACATTCAGGTCCGTATGTACTTTACAAATCTCTATGTCTCCATCTTGAACATTTTCATGAATGGAGTTGAAGCGACGCTTGATGTGCCTTGTCTTCTTGTGAAACCTGGGCTCCTTGGCAAGTGCAATAGCGCCAGTGTTGTCACAGAAGAGCTTGATCGGCCCCGACGCATTGGGTATGACTCCTAGGTCGGTGATGAACTCCTTCACCCATATTGCTTCATGTGCTGCCTCCGAGGCTGCCATGTACTCCGCTTCACATGTAGATCCCGCCACGACGCTTTGCTTGCAACTGCACCAGCTTACTGCCCCACCATTCAAAATATACACGTATCCGGTTTGTGACTTAGAGTCATCCAGATCTGTGTCGAAGCTAGCGTCAACGTAACCCTTTACGACGAGCTCTTCGTCACCTCCATAAACGAGAAACATTTCCTTAGTCCTTTTCAGGTACTTCAGGATATTCTTGACCGCTGTCCAGTGTTCCTTGCCGGGATTACTTTGGTACCTTCCTACCAAACTGACGGCAAGGTTAACATCAGGTCTGGTACACAGTATGGCATACATAATAGAACCTATGGCTGAGGCATAGGGGATGACGCTCATCTCTTCTATATCTTCTGCCGTGGTCGGACATTGAGCTGAGCTCAATTTCACACCTTGTAACACAGGCAAGAACCCCTTCTTGGATTGATCCATATTGAACTTCTTCAATATCTTATCAAGGTATGTGCTTTGTGAAAGACCTATGAGGCGTCTTGATCTATCTCTATAGATTTTGATGCCTAATATATAAGCAGCTTCTCCAAGGTCCTTCATTGAAAAACTTTTATTCAAGTAGGCCTTGATGCTGTCCAAGAGTTCTATATCATTTCCCATCAAAAGTATGTCATCTACATATAATATGAGAAATGCTACAGAGCTCCCACTCACTTTCTTGTAAACGCAGGCTTCTCCATAAGTCTGTGTAAACCCAAACGCTTTGATCATCTTATCAAAGCGAATGTTCCAACTCCGAGATGCTTGCACCAGCCCATAAATCAAGCGTTGGAGCTTGCACACTTTGTCAACATTCTTAGGATTGACAAAACCTTCCGGCTGTATCATATACAATTCTTCCTTAAGGAAACCATTAAGGAATGTCGTTTTGACGTCCATTTGCCATATTTCGTAATCATAGAATGCGGCAATTGCTAACATGATTCGGACGGACTTCAGCTTCGCTACCGGCGAGAAAGTCTCATCGTAGTCAACCCCTTGAACTTGTCGATAACCCTTAGCGACAAGCCGAGCTTTATAGATGGTCACATTACCATCCGCGTCTGTCTTCTTCTTAAAGATCCATTTATTTTCTATGGCTCGCCGCTCAACGGGCAAGTCAGTCAAAGTCCATACTTTGTTTTCATACATGGATCCTATCTCGGATTTCATGGCTTCCAGCCATTTGTCGGAATCCGGGCCCGCCATCGCTTCTTCATAGTTCGAAGGTTCACCGTTGTCTAACAACATGATTTCCAAGACAGGGTTGCCGTACCACTCTGGTGCGGAACGTGTCCTTGTGGACCTTCGAATTTCAGTAGGGGCTTGATCAGAAGTATCTTGATCATTATCATTAACTTCCTCTTTAGTCGGTGCAGGCACCTCAGGAACATTTTCTTGAGTTGCGCCATTTTCCGGTTCAAGAGGTAATACTTCATCAAGCTCTACTTTCCTCCCACTTACTTCTTTCGAGAGAAACTCTTTCTCCAGAAAGGACCCATTCTTGGCAACAAAGATCTTGCCTTCGGATCTGAGGTAGAAGGTGTACCCAATTGTTTCTTTTGGGTATCCTATGAAGACGCATTTTTCCGATTTGGGTTCGAGCTTTTCAGGTTGAAGTTTCTTGACATAAGCATCGCATCCCCAAACTTTTAGAAACGACAGCTTAGGTTTCTTCCCAAACCATAATTCATACGGTGTCGTCTCAACGGATTTCGACGGAGCCCTATTTAAAGTGAATGCGGCAGTCTTTAAAGCATAGCCCCAAAAAGAAAGCGGTAAATCGGTAAGAGACATCATAGATCGCACCATATCTAACAGAGTGCGATTACGACGTTCGGACACACCATTACGCTGAGGTGTTCCAGGCGGCGTGAGTTGTGAAACTATTCCACATTTTCTTAAGTGTGCCCCAAACTCGTGACTCAAGTATTCTCCTCCACGATCTGATCGTAGAAACTTGATTTTCCTGTCACGTTGATTTTCAACCTCACTCTGAAATTCCTTGAACTTTTCAAAGGTTTCAGACTTGTGTTTCATTAAGTAGATATACCCATACCTACTTAAATCATCAGTGAGGGTGAGAACATAACGATAGCCTCCGCGAGCCTCAACACTCATTGGACCGCACACATCAGTATGTATGATTTCCAATAAGTCGGTTGCTCGCTCCATTGTTCCTGAGAACGGAGTCTTGGTCATTTTACCCATAAGGCATGGTTTGCATGTGTCAAATGATTCATAATCAAGAGACTCTAAAAGTCCATCAGCATGGAGCTTCTTCATGCGTTTGACACCTATGTGACCAAGGCGGCAGTGCCACAGGTATGTGGGACTATCATTATCAACCTTACTTCTTTTGGTACTCACATTATGAACATGTGTAGCATCACGTTCGAGATTCATAAAGAATAAACCATTCACCATAGGAGCATGACCATAAAACATATCTCTCATAAAAATGGAACAACCATTATTCTCAGATTTAAAAGAGTAGCCATCTCGAATTAAACGAGATCCTGATACAATGTTCATGCTCAAAGCTGGCGCTAAATAACAATTATTAAGGTTTAAAACTAATCCCGAAGGGAGATGCAGAGGTAGCGTGCCGACAGCGATTACATTAACCTTGGAACCATTCCCGACGCGCATCGTCACCTCGTCCTTTGCCAGTTTCCGCTTATTCCGCAGCCCCTGCTTTGAGTTACAAATGTGAGCAACTGCACCGGTATCAAATACCCAGGAGCTACTACGGGCACTAGTAAGGTACACATCAATTACATGTATATCACATATACCTTTTGTTTTGCCGGCCTTCTTATCCGCTAAGTATTTAGGGCAGTTCCGCTTCCAGTGACCGCTTCCCTTGCAATAAAAGCACTCAGTCTCAGGCTTGGGTCCATTCTTTGGCTTCTTCCCGGCAGCTTGCTTGCCGGGCGCGGCAACCTCCTTGCTGTCCTTCTTGAAGTTCTTTTTACCCTTGCCTTTCTTGAACTTAGTGGTTTTATTGACCATCAACACTTGATGTTCCTTTCTGACTTCTACCTCTGCTGATTTCAGCATAGCAAATACTTCAGGAATGGTCTTTTCCATCCCCTGCATATTGAAGTTCATCACAAAGCTCTTGTAGCTTGGTGGAAGCGACTGGAGGATTCTGTCAATGACCGCATCATCCGGGAGATTAACTCCCAGCTGAGTCAAGCGGTTATGCAACCCAGACATAGTGAGTATGTGCTCACTGACAGAACTGTTTTCCTCCATCTTACAGCTGAAGAATTTGTCGGAGACTTCATATCTCTCGACCCGGGCATGAGCTTGGAAAACCATTTTCAGCTCTTTGAACATCTCATATGCTCCATGTCTCTCAGAACGCTTTTGGAGCCCCGGCTCTAGGCTGTAAAGCATGCCGCACTGAACGAGGGAGTAGTCATCGAAACGTGCCTGCCAAGCGTTCATAACATCTTGTTCTGCAGGGAGAACGGGTGCGTCACCAAGCGGTGCTTGTAGGACATAATCTTTCTTGGCAGCTATGAGGATGATCCTCAGGTTCCGGACCCAGTCCGTATAGTTGCTGCCATCGTCTTTCAGCTTGGTTTTCTCTAGGAACGCGTTGAAGTTGAGGACTACGTTGGCCATTTAATCTACAAGACATATTGTAAAATATTTAGACTAAGTTCATGATAATTAAGTTCAACTAATCAAATTATTAATGAATTCCCACTTAGATTAGACATCCCTCCAGTCATCTAAGTATTACATGATCCGAGTTTAACTAGACCGTGTTCGATCATCACGTGAGACGGACTAGTCAACGTCGGTGAACATCTTCATGTTGATCGTATCTTCTATACGACTCATGCTCGACCTTTCGGTCTTCTGTGTTCCGAGGCCATGTCTGTACATGCTAGGCTCGTCAAGTCAACCTAAGTGTTTGCATGTGTAAATCTGTCTTACACCCGTTGTATGTGAACGTCTGAATAAAACACCCGATCATCACGTGGTGTTTTGAAACAGCGAACTGTCGCAACGGTGCACAGTTAGGGGGAACACTTCTTGAAATTAGTATGAGGGATCACCTTATTTACTACCGTCGTTCTAAGTAAACAAGATGCAAAACATGATAAACATCACATGCAATCAAATAATAAACGTGACATGATATGGCCAATTATCACATAGCTCCTTTGATCTCCATCTTGGGGCTCCATGATCATCTTGTCACCGGCTTGACACCATGATCTCCATCATCATGATCTCCATCATCGTGTCTCCATGAAGTTGCTCGCCAACTATTACTTCTACTACTATGGCTAACGCGTTTAGCAATAAAGTAAAGTAATTTACATGGCGTTTCTTGGTGACACGCAGGTCATATAAAAGAATAAAGACAACTCCTATGGCTCCTGCCGGTTGTCATACTCATCGACATGCAAGTCGTGATTCCTATTACAATAGCATGAACATCTCATACATCACATGTAGATCATTCATCATTCATCACAACTTTGGCCATATCATATCACAAACCACTTGCTGCAAAAACAAGTTAGACGTCCTCTAATTGTTGTTGCAAGTTTTACGTGGCTGAATTAGGGTTCTAGCAAGAACGTTTTCTTACCTACGTTAAAGCCACATCGTGATTTGTCAACTTCTATTTACCCTTCATAAGGACCCTGTTCATCGATTCCGCTCCAACTAAAGTAGGAGATACAGACACCCGCCAGCCACCTTATGCAACTAGTGCATGTTAGTCGGTGGAACCGGTCTCACGTAAGCGTACATGTAAGGTTGGTCCGGGCCGCTTCATCCCACAATACCGCTGAAGCAAGAAAGGACTAGTAACGGCAAGAAAGTTGACAAATCTACGCCCACAACAAATTGTGTTCTACTCGCGCAAGAAGAACTATGCATAGACCTAGCTCATGATGCCACTGTTGGGGAACATTGCAGAAAACAAAAATTTTCCTACTCGTTTCACCAAGATCATCTAGGAGTTCATCTAGCAACGAGTCATTGGATGCATCTACATACCTTTGTAGATCGCGAGCGGAAGCGTTCAAAAGAACGGTGATGATGTAGGCGTACTCGACGTGATCCAAATCACCGATGACCAGCGCCGAACGGACGGCACCTCCGCGTTCAACACACGTACGGGACGGGAGACGTCTCCTCCTTCTTGATCCAGCAAGGGGGAAGGAGAGGTTGATGAAGATCCAGCAGCACGACGGCGTGGTGGTGGATGCAGGGCGTCACAGCAGCAGGGCTTCGCCGAGACTACGAGGGAGAGACGTAACGGGGGGAGGTGGAGGCGCCAGGGGCTGGTTTGTTCAGGTATGAAGTCCCTCCTCTCCCCCCACTATATATAGGGGTGCCAAGGGGGGGGCGCCGGCCCTAGTAGATGAGATCTACTAGGGGGGCGGCGGCCAAGGGGAGGTTTCCCTCCCCCCCCAAGGCACCTAGGGGTGCCTTCCACCACATGGACTCTTCCATGGTGGAAACCCTAGGCGCATGGGCCTATAGGGGCTGGTGCCCTACAGCCCATGTGGCCCCCCGGGACAGGTGGCCCCACCCGGTGGACCCCCGGGACCCTTCCGGTGGTCCCGGTACAATACCGATAACCCCGAAACTTGTCCCGATGCCCGAAATAGCACTTCCTATATATAATTCTTTACCTCTGGACCATTCCGGAACTCCTCGTGACGTCCGGGATCTCATCCGGGACTCCGAACAATATTCGGGTTTCTGCATATACATATCTTCATAACCCTAGCGTCACCGAACCTTAAGTGTGTAGACCCTACGGGTTCGGGAGACAAGTAGACATGACCGAGACGACTCTCCGGTCAATAACCAACAGCGGGATCTGGATACCCATGTTGGCTCCCACATGCTCCACGATGATCTCATCGGATGAACCACGATGTCGAGGATTTAATCAATCCCGTACGCTATTCCCTTTGTCTATCGATATGTTACTTGCCCGAGATTCGATCGTCGGTATCCCAATACCTCGTTCAATCTCGTTACCGGCAAGTCACTTTACTCGTACCGTAATGCATGATCCCGTGACCAGACACTTGGTCACTCTGAGCTCATTATGATGATGCATTACCGAGTGGGCCCAGTGATACCTCTCCGTCATACGGAGTGACAAATCCCATTCTTGATCCATGTCACCCAACAGACACTTTCGGAGATACCCGTAGTCTACCTTTATAGTCACCCAGTTACGTTGTGACGTTTGGCATACCCAAAGCACTCCTACGGTATCCGGGAGTTACACGATCTCATGGTCTAAGGAAAAGATACTTGACATTGGAAAACTCTAGCAAACGAACTATACGATCTTGTGCTATGTTTAGGATTGGGTCTTGTCCATCACATCATTCTCCCAATGATGTGATCTCGTTATCAATGACATCCAGTGTCCATAGTCAGGAAACCATGACTATCTGTTGATCAACGAGCTAGTCAACTAGAGGCTCACTAGGGACATGTCGGTGTCTGTTATTCACACATGTATTACGATTTCCGGATAACACAATTATAGCATGAATAAAGACAATTATCATGAACAAGGAAATATAATAATAATGCTTTTATTATTGCCTCTAGGGCATATTTCCAACATAAATGGCATCTAAATATCTCCGCATAATCTTGTGAATTTTCTGCGGCTTCGCCAAAACAGAATAGTTCACTCTTATGAAAGTTTATCTTCAGGCCCGAGAGCTCCTCAAAAGCACATAATACCAATTTGAGGTTTCTGGCCTTTTCAAGGTCGTGATCCAAAAACAGAATTGTGTCGTCCGCGTACTGCAAAATTGAGAGGCCTCCTTCTACTAGATGAGGAATGACCCCGGTGATTTGTCCAGCTAGTTTGGCCCTCTCGATGAGAGTAACTAGCATATCAGCCACGATGTTGAAAAGGATAGGAGATGCGGGGTCGCCTTGACGAAGCCCCTTCCTAGTCTGGAAATAATTGCCTACGTCATCGTTGACCTTGATAGCCACACTACCTCCAGACACAAAACTCTCAACCCATCGGCACCAAGTGTCAGAAAACCCTTTCATGCAAAGAGTTTGGAGCAAAAAAGGCCACTTCACCTTATCATAAGCTTTCTCGAAGTCAATCTTAAAGATGACACCGTTCAACTTTTTACGGTAAAGCTCATGAACTGTTTCATGGAGAACAGCAACACCGTCTAAAATGTTCCGTCCTTGCATGAAAGCCGTCTGAGAAGGTTTCACTACATGGTCAGCGACCCCATTCAGACGGTTGGTCGCGACCTTGGTGAAAATCTTAAAGCTCACGTTTAATAAGCAAATCGGTCTATACTGTTGAATCCGATTGGCATCCTTTGTCTTTGGTAAAAGAATAATTTCACCAAAATTTATTCTGGAGATGTCTAGTCCATGAGCATGCAGTTCATTAAACAATTGAACTAGATCAGACTTTAACATATCCCAAAAAAATTGATAAAACTCCGCCGGAAAACCATCCGGTCCCGGAGATTTGTTATGATCCATTTGGAAAACCGCAGTCCGAATTTCCTCCTCAGTGAATGCAGAGGTTAGGAATTCAATTTCCGCAGCTGAAACTTGCTGAATGTCATGACAAAGAGACTCATCCAACTCCAACGTAGTTTCCGAGGACGGACCAAACAAGTCTTTATAGTATTTTGTAATAAAGTCCTTTAGCGGACCGTCCCCCTCAATGTAGCCCTCATCCTGATCCAGGGTGAAAATTCGTTTCTTTCTATGTCTACCATTGGCTAACATTTGGAAGTACTTCGTGTTATCATCCCCAAGTACCAACGAGTCAGTCTTGCACCGTTGGTACCATTTGATCTCCTCTTCGCGTAAGAGGCGGGCTAGCTGCTCATTGAGATGATTTTTTTGTTCAATCTCGTCCGTAGATAAAAGCCTCACCTCTGCGGTTTTATCTAAGGAGTCTATCAAGACGGATAGTCCCAGCTTCTCTTTCTTATAAATCCCGACAGTATGTTTAGCCCAGCCACGGAGGAATTGGCGCAACGCTCTAATGCGATTGTTCCAACGCTGAATCGGTGTATCGCCCCGTGTTGGGCGTAACCACACCTTTTTAACCAAATCCGGGAAGCCCTCTCTAGTGAGCCACCCCAGTTCAAATTTAAACTGATGGCGGCTCGACGTGGTAGCAGGTTGGCCAAAATCAGTGAGCAAAGGAGCATGGTCCGATAAGGCCTCAATCCTCTCCAAAGCTCTTACTGATGCTAATGGATATTTAAATTCCCAGTCTGTAGTGACTAGGACCCGATCGAGTTTTTCGAAAGTCGGGGTAGATCTATTGTTGGCCCAGGTAAATTGACGCCCCGAGAGGGAGAGTTCCCGCAGATCAAGACTGTCAATGACCGCATTAAAAAGAAAGGGCCATCGAGTGTCGAACCTATCATTGTTTTTATCCTGCCTATACCGCAGAATATTGAAGTCCCCCCCAAGTAATATAGGGTGAGGATTTTCTCTGCAGGTGTTGACAAGTTCTTTTAGGAAGGCCGCTTTAAATTCATCTTGAGCGGCTCCATATACGGCAACCAGACTCCAAATGAAATTATCAGACTTATTTCTCAGGTGGAATTTAATATGATACTCCCCCTTTGAAGTTGACAGAAGTTCCAAGTAAGTAGAGTGTATTCCTAAAAGGATACCTCCGGACCTCCCTGAAGGCGGCAGGATATGCCATTCGTAATCTTTGCCACATGAAAAATGGTCCAAATCACGCGATGGAAAGTCGCGCTTACTGCACTCAGAGATTGCCACGAAGTCGAGGGCATGATCTCTAACGCAATCGGAAATATGTTTGTACATAGCCAAGTCCCCAAGACCTCTGCTATTTCAAAACATTCCTTTCATGGGGAAACTTTGTTATGTTTGGATACTTTGGTCTTCTTCTTAGGGCGACCCTTTTTACTGCCAGAGTTAGACTTGTTCTTACGAACCGATGCAACGAGCTCATAAAGCATCGTATCACGCATGGTGTCTTCAAAGTCTACCTCTATAGAATCATTAACCAGATGAGAGAGGAGTCTACCTCCAGGGTTGGCATCGGACTCCTCATCCTCCTCATCTGAAACTAATGGGTCCGCCGTGAGAAGCGTTTTAGGAGCAACCGTAAACCGGTCGACCTCCATTTGCTTAAGAGCTTTAACTGAGAAATCAACTACAACATCATTTTTACCCAAAGATATACCAAGACTAGCAATATTTGAAGACATTTTGGCTTTATCAAAAGATAGAAATGATTTGCATGAAGACATACCATCAAAGTCGAGATTCCGCGATGCCGTTCTACGCATGGCCCTCTCCATGGAATCCTCATCGGTGGCAGAGGCCCCATCAGCCCCCGCGACGTGGCGGCCGCTACGTCTAGGCGTTGAAGACAGCTCCGAAGCAGCCCGCATCCCAGAGGACCGGAAGGGAGGAGTAGACGGCTCCGGCAACACAGCAGTAATCGAAGAACAGAGCCGATCGCCCTCCAAAACAGGGGTAGCAAGAGCAGCCTCCTCGTCCCCCGGTGGCGACGCTTGAGACAGCGCCGGCCCCGGCGATGCAGAGGGGGACCATGAAGGCTGCAGCTCGCTCTCCAGGGCAGTGATCGGAGGAGCAGCCTGCTCAACCTGCGACGGCGGTACTGAAGACATCGCCCGAAGCGTCGCCAACGCCGACTCATGATCTGCACGCACCGCTGAAGAAAAGATGACACCCCGACGACCTGAAGAGCGGGAAGAAGCTGATGTCGGTGTCGTGAGGTGCTCGATAGCATCGTCCGCCGGTGATCCCAGCGCCAAGGGCATCGCTGGCCCAACCTCCCGTGTCCGAATAGCTGCCATGGGCATAGCCTCTGGTTGAGAGGGTGGTGGCGGCGCAAAGCCAGCAAGCGGGGAAGGGATGCGGGACGGCTCAAGCTCCGAAGCCGCCGGAGGCTCCCTCAATGAACGTCGCGATGTGAAGCATGGAGGAGTGCTGGCATAAGTGGGCACGGAAGCGGTGGTTTGCGTCGGAACCACACCCCCCGAGGAAGAGGATGCCGCCGCATTGGCGGACACCGAAGACGCTTTCGGCCTCTTGCTCTTATCAACAGCCCCAGAAGTGTCCTCTCGATCGAACTCCTTGTCCCCATCCATATCATCTCCATGTTCCCACACACGAGGCACAAAGTCAGCATCCACACAGAAATTATCATCTTCCAGGGTGTACCGGAATTCATAGCCCTTCTTCTGAACAACCACATCCGACGTGAGGGAGTTAACAGGGCTCATCTTAAAAGCATCAAGATTTAGCACTCCAACCTGAATCCTCACGATACCTTGAAGGCGCAAGCATAGAAGGTCAACGTCAAGGGTGGCGCCAATGACAGAGCCAACTGCCCAGAGACCCAAGAAATGCCGGAGTGCATGAGGAACTCCATGTACATGCACCCAAACTAGAAGAAGCTCAAAACGATTCGGTATTTCCTCGGAATGACAAGCCTTGAACTCCAGAGTGACATTGTGCGATTTGATGAAGACCGTGAAACCAGAAACTCTGAGAAGCACCTCGTCGCTGGGAAAAGACATGATAAAGGCATTCTGGCCATGCGGAATAGCCTCCCACGTCCATTGTTGCTGATATTGAGCGATCTTAGCAACCTCGGCCTCCACTATGCTTGAAGAGATAGAGCCTCCCGATATCGTAACGATGGCCGTTGGTGAGGATTGAGGTGCGAGGTCTGCCCTGCAAACGTTGTCAGGCATCTGAAAGAAGGCCATGCTCTCAGTCCCGTAGGCACAAAGCATCGCCGCCGGCTTCGGCATCTTGAGAGCTGGGCACCGCCTAGTAGTCATCGGGTGGTTCGCTTTGTTGCAGATGAAGCAATACTGCTGAGTTACACAATCTGAAGCCACATGTCCAGCCGACTGACACTTAGTACACCATAACTTGGTCAGTACCGTGTTCGCCCCGGGAGCAGGTGCAACCTGAGCCGCGTCCTGTTGCTGTTGAGACGGTGCCATAGAAGGAGCAGCATTCACAATAGTCCCCGGGACCGAGGCCGTAGCGCCTTGCACAGCATGATAAGGAAGATTGGGAGGAGCAGCGATAATCGGGGCGTTTCCGGCACGATTCTTAGGCCGGTTACCTTTTCCACCCTTCGGTTTCCTAGGACGGATAGTTCCTGTCTGGACTCCGGTCGCCGAGTTTGCCAGGTCGGCGTTAAAAGCCATAGGCTGGACAACATTGGGGCCTTGGTTCTGTTGCAATGGAGGTCCGTCTGGTTGATATTGGTACACCGGTGCCATCTGCTGCATATACCCCGGCGACGCATGATACATCAGCTGCTGCTGAAAAAACTGCTGCGGCATCTGGTACATGTGCTGTAGCTGCTGCCCCGGCGCTGTAGGCTATTGGGGAATCGGCATGGGACCTGTAGAAGAGGAAGAAGGCATGACGGGAGGGAACACCCCCGGCGCGAAGCCAGGGGCGCCGCCCGACGAGGAACCGTCAGCGGGGTTGGGCGCGGCGGCTGCAGGTCGAGGCAACACGGAGCCTGGCGGTGCGGACGCATCACGGGCCATCCCCGAGCAGACGGCGGCCAGGAAAGAACGAGGTAGACTAGGGTTGGATCGAAGCTTGTCCCTGTTCCACATATGAGACAGCCAACGGTTGAGATTAACCATGCGTAACGAATGGTTAGGATGCGACGTACCAGAGGTTGGGAGTGGGCCCAGGCCCATCAATCGCGCCGACTCTGCCGGCGAAACACTAGACGACGGCGAGGTCGACGGCGCGGGCTGCATGAATGCCGTCGCCCTCGCCAGACTGGCCAAAGGCAAGGCATCGCCCAGGGTACGGGTGGGAGAGATTCTGGGGGGAGGAAGAGGCCCGATCCATGGCCGAACCAGAGATTTGGATGTAGCCGGCGCCCTCACGAGATGACGAGCAGCCGCCGGTGACCCCAACGAATGAGAAGCCGGCGAGGTCGAGGGGCCGCTAGCCTCCAGAGCGCAGGTCATCTGGGGCGAAACTCGCCGAGAAGACGGTCGCTCCCAAACACGAGAGGCCGGAGTAGGATACCCGATATCCGCCCAGAACTCGGCGGCCAGCTCCTCGTCGGTCTTGCGCCGGCGCGATGCCTCAGATGTCACGGCTGTGGAGGAATCATCTTCGCCATCCTGAGCGCGAAGACAGGAGAAGCGCGATCCAGATCCAGCAGGCGCCGGCGCAGACCACCCCGGCGCCAAGGTCAGACGCCGGCGGGTGGAGACCCGCATCATACATAAGCCATGTGGAAAGGCTGGATGAAAACACCTCGGGCGCGCTCAAGAAGGAAGTTAAAGGGTCCCGTTTAAAGTTGAGGACATAGAACTGTGGGGATCATGATGGGTTGAAAACCAACATAGCTTCACAAACCAACGCGCTAAGTCAGCAGCAATACTAGATCGGCTGAGACGAGGGACTAAACTTATCCAGTTTAACGAGCTAAGGGACTAAGCTTTGCCGGTTTTGGAGTTGAGGGACCGAATCTAAAGTTTCAAAAGATTTGAGAGATGAAAAATATACTTTTCAAATTAAAGAATTCAGGAAACTAGAACAAAGAAGTGCAAATACAAAAGAAGAAGAGAGGAAATCAACACGCACATTTGCACCAGAGGACATGAAGGCTGCATACATGAATATTAGTGATTAGTCAACCAACGCGCAGTCGATTGGCGTCCCGGGGGGTTTGTGAGACCTTTCTACGGGGAAGTACACATGTGGGCAGGAGGCCTTGATCTCGTACAGTCTCGTGATGATCCCCGCGATCCGGAACCGCACCCGCGCCACCACCACCACCGTTAACCCCTGGATGCTCTGGACACGGTCTCCCGACAGCAGGCTTACCGTTGACGATGCCTTGATGATCGCCGGCCCTGTACCTGGCCGCAGGTACTTGCCGGCCGGCGGCCCCACGTAGACCTGGGTCTGGATAGTGTTCCTACTGCATGTGCTGTTCTGCAGTTCGACGAAGATGGTAGTGTACCGCACCGCCGCGCGCTTCCGGCTGGTGTTGGCGGCGGCGATGGTGAGGTTGAGGTACGGGATGCTGTCGTTGCCGGCACTGTCAATGCTGTTCGAGGCGTCCAGGATGGAGAAGCTGATGTGCGCAGGGTGAAGGGCGACGGAGACTACAATGACCACGGCCGTGACGGCGAGGGTTCCGCCGAGGGCCACCAGGATGTAGTTCCTCGTAGTCCAAAATTTGCTCGCGTCGGCCGTAGCCATGGTTGTAGTAGCTGGTTAACCTTAGGCGTTAGCTACCAGTGCGCCCCTTGTTGCTCCGGCATGCACGGACGGATTCAAATACATCTGAGGGCATCTCCAGCCGTTCGGACCCCCAGAACGCCTAAATAGAGCGGTTTGGGGGCGTGCCGGCGCTAGTTCGGCCCCTGGGGCGACCTAGCGGCCAGTCACGCCCCCATGCGTCGGTCCCAGGATGCAGGAAATTTAAACTTGGTCGTTCTCGCTCACAAAAGACGCCGCAAATCCGGCGATCGGACGTAGTCTGGCATTACAAAAAACAGAGTTCGCGTGCGCAATGATTCACTCGGCGGGGTCGGCTCCAGGCGTTGGCGGAGTCGGCGTGCGCGGGCTCGGCGGTGTCGGAGCTGCTTCGGTGCTGTGCTGTGTCGGCACGGCTTCGGCACTGCTGGGCGGCGACGTAGAGGCGTCGTTTGGGATTGGCGTCCGGGTGGTCGTGGGCGTCGTGGACGTCGTCGGCGTCGTCGGCGTTGCCGTCGGCAGCTCGTTCAGGATGAGGCCGCGCTGCACCAGGTACCACGCCTTGAGCTTCTCGTCGTTGCTCTGGAGCATGTCCGCCCCGCCCATCAGAAAAGCCATGTCGGTGTTCCTCTTCTTCGCGGCGACGTTCGTCCGGAGCAGGTCGAGTTTGATGGCGTTGTTCTTCATCAGCGACGACCACCGCGCCTCGGTCTTCTCTTCGCGCAGGACGGCCCGGGCCTGCGCGTCGGCGAGGCAATGCTCGATGGACTCCTGCACTCGCGCGGTTGCCGCGTTAGCGTTTTCCCCCTTCTTCGCCAACTTGTAGCCGTCCGGCCGCCCCTCTGACGCGCCCGGTGTCGGCGCGTCCGGCTTGTATGTCTCCTTGGCCTTGTCGAGGGCACGTCGGACTTCCGCCCACTTCTCGCACTTGTCAATGCGCTTGTAGACGTGGAGGTGCTTGAAGTCGGCGTCTTGGTTGTCGCCCCGATACATGGCGAACATACGCAGCAGCTGATCCTCAACGCTGGCGCCGCTCTCCGGGCGAGCCGCGACCTCCTCGACGATACCATGCCATTTGTTGCACGCCAACTGGACACGGCCCCAATGGTTCGCCATCGCCTTGGAGCCGCGCTGCATGTAGACGCCTTTGAAGTAGGGGTCGACGAGCTTCCGTTCGTCGAACTCGGCCTTGATGCGGTCTCAGTACGTCTCCAAGCTCTGGTTCACGCCGGTGGTCGGGTCAAGGCAGACGACTTTCCATGCTTCGGCGAGGCATTCCTCCTCCTTGGGCGTCCACTTGATGCGCGGTTCTCCTGACCTGGCCGCCTGCTTCTTCTTCTTCTGGCTCCCCTTCGTCGGAACAGGAGCCGGCTCATCCTCCTCCTCCTCCTCCTCCTTCTCCTCCTCCCCGGGTTCCTGCGCGTCCTCGCCGTAGACGTAGCCGAGCTCGGCTTCCATGTCGCCGCTGAGATCCACTACCTCGTCCTGGGTGGCGAACCCGGGAGAGGCGGCGGCCGCGGTCGATCTTGTCGCGATGATGTCGTCCATGTCGGCTCCCGTGTCGTCGGCGTCGCCGAGGTGCGAGAAGGGCAGAGGTCCACGGTAGAGATGGGGCATCGGTGTGGACGCGTAGGAGGCGGGCGACGAGTAGTTGTATGGAGGGTACTGCACGCCGACGAAGGCGGGCGAGGGCGTGCGCGTAGCGGGGTGACCATGAGGGAAGGTCACGTTCGGGTTGAACCCACCGTGCGCGTCGCCGTCGGCGTAGCCGGGCGACGATGAACCCCATGGAGATCCGGCGCCTTGCTGTCCCCAGGGCGCGTACTGGGCGTGGCTGACGACGGGTGGATTCATCCCCGCCTGATCGACCGATGAGGAAGACGCCGCCAAGCTTATGATTGGTCAAAGGTGATGGAGTCAGCCGCACTCCCTCAAATTCCCCCGCGGCATGGGGGGTGGGGGGCAAGTCATTACATGAAAAGAGACAGTAAAACCCCCTATTAGTTTGTACGTCTAGAATTCTTGCTCTCTCTCATTTTGACATAGCTTACCAGATTAGCCCATGTGGAGGTACAAATGATCTATAAATGCATACCAGTGGAGTGAATCAATCATGGTTCCCCATATGGTTATGCATATAAAAACATGCTAGCTAGGTAGTCGACGCAACAAGGTAAACTAAAATGTGAAACTAGTTACTTCAAAATTGTGAAGCTGACTATTTCAAAAATAAAATAAATGAGTGAAATCTATTTTTTGAAATGAGTGAAATTGTTTTTTGAATTGAAAGTTTTTGAAATTAGTGCAATTTCATTTTCTAAAATAAGTGGAATAAGTATTTTGATTTGAGTTAAACCTTTTTTTAATGAGTGAAATCTGTTTTTCATAGAAATAAAACATATTCCAGTGTGAAACATGTGAAACTTGTTATTTTTAAAAAATAAACTAGTTAATTAAAATATGCCAACCTGGTTATTTCTAATTGGTTTTTGGAAACAATTGAAATCGATTCATGGAACAAGTGATTTTTTTAATTGAGTGAAGTTGGTTTTTCAAAATAATTGTAGTCAGTCTTTTACATTCCGTAAAATAATTTCGAAGCAAGTAAAATCAGCTTTTCATATATATGAAACATACGTGAATGTGAAATATTTGAGTTTCGGTATCTCCAAAATGTGAAAAAACGAAATGAAAAATAATCGAAATATATCCAAGATTGATACTGTTCTAAAGGTCTTCTCATTACGAATTCAAATATATAAGAAAACTCAGAAATGACGATTTGGTTGAAAATAAACCGATCATTCAAAAAGATGACAAGAACTAAAATACCCATCTTTTGCATGAAGAGAGAGAATACATGCAATGCTCCTTCTGGCCCCTCTCTGACTGTCTCTCCTGCTAAAGCAGACACAAGTTGACACATGCACTTGTATTCCTCTCTTGAACCTTACGTATTGCATAGGAAACGATTTGTCATGTTATACCTGTAAAGCTAGCATGAATCCTAATATACGCAATCCATGATAGATGTTTCATCGCTACACCTTTCTTTTAAGAAACTTTCACCGGTACATACTAGTTGCGTTAGAATTACTTTTGTTTAGTAGTTGTATAAATACCAGTTCTTACTATTTTTGAGCATGTGCCTAACAAAGTGATGACATTTTTGAGCGGTGAAAATTTCTAGTGGCAAAACTGAGTAGTCGGACACAAATTGGTGGCATAAATGACAAAAAACCTATATGTAATATTTGGGCCCAGCTCCATCTGCTCGTAAGTTTGCTCTCTCGAAAACAAAAAGTTATTCTCGTGAGTAGGCCGACTGTCGGTGGCTGACGCGTGTGGTAGGGATCGATCTCTCCTGACAGGAATAAATGGTGTATAAATGCATACCAGTGGAGTGAAGCAATCGTGCTTCCCCATAGAGAGGACGCAACAAGGTAATCCAAGAAGACACGTACGTACGCATGGCGCGGGCGGCACACAACGTCTTGAAGAAGTCAGTTTTCCGGTGCATCGCCGTGCTGCGCACGGTGGTGGCCGCCACTATGACCGTGCTCATGGCCGTGGTCATCACGTTCGCCGTCGAGGAGATCCACCTCCCCAAAGGCCTCACCCTCTGGATCGTCGGCGGCTCCGTCTCGGTGCGGCGAAGCGGTAACCTGACCGAGCCGTTCAACCCGAGCATCGTCGGCCACAACCTAACCTTCAGCTACATTGTCCGTGCCGTCAACCCCAGCAGCAGCATCCGCATCTTCTACACCGATGTGAGGGCCCATCTCCTCGGCAGGAACTCGTCGTCCACGATGAAGAGCTTCTTGACAATGACAATATTCCCTTCCATGGACGTGGAGCACCAGTCCACGTTGGAAACTATAGTTGAGAAGACCACCCATATGGAGTTACCGCCCGTCCAGCGGTTCTACTTCGAGACGCTCGCCAACGGCAGCAGCATCGCTGGCGGGTTGTTGAACATCATCGGCACCCGCATCGTCCAGAATGTTTACACCGGGCGCAACATGACCGGCATACGAGCCGTCTACTACTGCACGCCCATCACCATTGGCGGTGGTGAGGACGTCGAGCATAGATGCGCGGTCGACTTAGCATGCAGGGAGGATATGCCGATTATCGTTGGTTTGGAATGATCCCCTAGATTATTTGAGACACATTTTGGTGATTAACTTCTGTTTCTTCGTTCAGTTTGTCACCTGGTCTAAACCCCGCGTTTTTTATCAAGAGTATTGGTCCCACAATCTTCAGATGTTTGTTATTGCGGCTCACACTATTCTTCAGGCGTGCAACTATAGTTACACGTGGACGATGGACGTCTAAGTCCCCCCCCCCCTCCCCCCTCCTCGAAAAAGAAAGTTAGGGTACCTGCCTCTCACCGACGCTGCCGCAGGTCCGTCTCGTCTCTGGTGGCCCTAGGGCCATGGAGGCGCGGTGGATCCTCGCATGAGCTGGCGGGAGAACTCCGTTTTTAGTTGTTTTTTCAGTCTTGTTAGGGTTTGTGTCATGCTCACGAAAAAGAGACGGCGACGGTTTCCTGAAGATGGAATAAAGGTCTCCCCCTAGCCCCAGTTCCGGCGGTGCGTCTAGTATCATTGGTGGGCGTGTGGAGGTGTGTCTCCGGCGGATCTATTTTTGGTGGATTTGCTTGCATATCGTCGTTGTTCGTCTGCGTTCCTATGTCTTCGGGCTGGATCCTTCCGACCTACGTTATTCTTCATCGGAGGCCGTTGTTGTTCTGGTGCGCTGGTCTTATGAGGCCTTAGCACGATGACTTTCCGACCGAGTACTACAATAAGTTGTGCCCGACTCCAGCGATGGAGGGGCGATGACGGCGGCGCGCCTTTGGCTCACTTCAGTGCTTGTAGTCATCGCTAGATGGTCTATGGATCTGAAAGCAATTTTTGTTTTTGTTGTTCGTTGTACTGTCATGATTGAAGATGAATAGATCAAAAGTTTTTTCGAAAAAAAAAGATTGACAAGTTGTGGCGCTAGAGCGGCATTGTAATTACATGCGGATCACGAGCATGCATTATATTTATGCCCCCCAAAAATGAAAATCCATACAAATGAAAAAAGTACAATGTGCAAGGAGAAAAACTAAAATAAAAATAAAAAAGACACTGAGCAGATTTAATGGTTTAAGAATTGAACTATTTCTCAATCTTGTATTATTATATGACGTGTTTGAATTGTTCGTTATACATGACGAGGAGATTTAAGAATAGTCTGACTTTCTTTCTTTCACATGTATATTGAGGATGCACCCTACTAGTCACGCACACTGCACTCAAGGAGGGAGAGGACACTTAGGAAAGCCTGCCTTTTTTTCGAATTATTATGTGAAGAGTTGAACCCACAAACACCACACTCAAGGACGCTACCTTAGGGCTTGTCCAATGTGGACCCTCAAACCTTTTGTAACCGTCCGAACCAAGTTGTGAGGACGAATTTTGCCATGCAACGCAGTCCCCAATTGGTCTGCAGACCAGTACACTTGTCCATTTTTCCGCTAACCGGAAGCAAGATAAGAGGTTCTGCAGGAGTCCAGACATCCATCTGGTTAATTAAAGGCCACCACGTGTTGATCTCGAAAAAGGGTCAAACGTGAAGCACATTAGTGCCGGTTTGTATTTGAGCCGGCACTAATGTATACATTAGTGCCGGTTCCAACCGGTACTAATGAGAGTGGTGGCAGGATGTTGTCAGACTGGGGCCCCTCCAGCCCCTTTAGTACCGGTTCTTGGCACAAACCGGTACTAAAGGTCGTCCTACATAAACCCTTCGTCCACCCGAGCTCGCTCTGTTCTTCCCCTTTCCCCTCTCCTCTCTGTTCTTCCCCTCTTCCTCTCGAGCTCATCACACATTTTGCCTAAAATTTGTCAATATTTGAAGGCCCCCATCCATTCAAATGATCACAAAGGCTAGCAACTTTGTCCTTTCATCTCTCATTGCTAGATTAGCTCTTGCAATGCTTTATATAGTGATTAATTTGTGAGTTTAGTAATTTGGGAGGATATATATATATATATGTGTGTGTGTGTGTGTGTGTGTGTGTGTGTGTGTGTGTGTGTGTGTGTGTGTGTGCGCGCGCGCTAGTATTTGATTTATATGCAATTTGAGGTCAAAAATAACACTTAGTTTGCATATGTAGGTGTGGTTTACTTAGTGCCTTCTAAATCTCCGTCGTAACCACCGTCGATCGCCCGCACCGTCCCGTCGCCGGCACCACCTTGTGGTGAGCCTCTTGTTCATGAAATTTTATATAAAAATTGATGTTTGTGTGATTTGGATATATAGTTACTCGTATAATTATCTTACCCATACGTTGTTTGTTATACATATAGTGCCATGGTTTTGATATCCGTCCCCGTCGGCCCTCGTCCTTGTTATGATTCGGATGTGGTATATATATTCTCTTTTAAAACTAGTTGCATTTCGTGTTTATGACAAATTATGCCCATCAAGTTGACATAGAAATTTTTTCTAGGAGGTATGTGAACCGGAAATTCCAGCCGGCCCTATTGTCGAGAGGTTAAATTTAGTTGAAAGAGAAAACGAGTACTTGAAAGAAAAATTGAAAAGAATTGAGGGGGAGAAGATGGAATTGGAGTTGCATGTTGCCGATGTCGTCGATGATCACAAGATCAAGATGGAGAAAATGCGCTTGAAGATTAGAAAAATTAGAAAATATGCCATCGATAGTGAGGCTTGGTATCATTATGCTGTTGGATCCATTGTTACCTTAGTTGCGATCTTGATCGTATTTGTTGTTGCATTTAAATGCTTTAGCTAGAGAGTTATTTGTTTGTTGCATTTAAGTGTTGTATGAACTTTATGTATGAACTTGTATTAATTTGGTCTATTCGGTGTTGTGTAATGAAGATGAGCCGGCAATGGATGTACGATGACCGATGCTCTCCCCAGTTCGTTGAGGGCGTGCATACTTTTCTGCTTGCGGCTGAGGCAAACAAGCGGGCAGATGGTTTTATGCCTTGTCCATGTGCTCGCTGTAAGAATGGTCACAATTACTCTACGTCAAGAACCATTCACGTCCACCTGTTTAAGTCCGGTTTCATGCCCCACTATAATGTTTGGACCAAGCACGGAGAAAGAGGGGTTATGATGGAAGACAATGAAGAAGAGGACGACGACAGCTATCCTGGCCATGGGTTCCCTGAATACGATGATACAACAATGGGGGAAGAAGCTGAGCCGGTAATGCGGGAAGAAGCTGAGCCGGCAATGCGGGAAGAAGCTGAAGAAGAGGCATCAGATGAGCCCGTTGATGATCTAGATCGGGCCATTGCCGATGCAAAGAGAAACTGCGTAAGTGATTTGGAGAAGAAGTTGCAGCGCATGTTAGAGGATCACAAAAAATTGTTGTACCCGAATTGCGTAGGTGACAAGAAAAAGCTGGGCACCACACTGGAATTGCTGCAATGGAAGGCAGAGAATGGTGTATCTGACAAGGGATTTGG
The DNA here is from genome assembly GCF_002162155.2 of Triticum dicoccoides. Classification (NCBI taxonomy): domain Eukaryota; kingdom Viridiplantae; phylum Streptophyta; class Magnoliopsida; order Poales; family Poaceae; genus Triticum; species Triticum dicoccoides. Next base: position 2,460,582 of record NC_041390.1, on the reverse strand, counting down.
AAAGTTGCTGGTAATGATAAAGGATATGCTTCCAAAGGACAACGAATTGCCCGAGAGTACGTACGAAGCAAAGAAGGCTGTCTGCCCTCTAGGGTTAGAGGTGCAGAAGATACATGCATGCCCTAATGATTGCATCCTCTACCGCGGTGAGTATGAGGATTTGAACGCTTGCCCGGTATGTGGTGCATTGCGCTATAAGATCAGCCGCGATGACCCTGGTGATGTCGAGGGCAAGCGCCCCAGGAAGAAGATTCCTGCCAAGGTGATGTGGTATGCTCCTATAATACCACGGTTGAAACGTTTGTTCCAAAACAAAGAGCATGCCAAGGCGATGTGATGGCACAGAGAAGACCGTAAGAAAGACGGAAAGTTGAGAGTACCCGCTGACGGGTCGCAGTGGAGAAAAATCGAAAGAAAGTACGGGAAGGAGTTTGCAGATGACGCAAGGAGCGTATGGTTTGGTCTAAGCGCAGATGGCATTAATCCTTTTGGGGAGAAGAGCAGCAACCATAGCACCTGGCCTGTGACTCTATGTTTGTATAACCTTCCTCCTTGGTTGTGCATGAAGCGAAAGTTCATTATGATGCCAGTGCTCATTCAAGGCCCTAAGCAACCCGACAACGACATTGATGTGTACCTAAGGCCATTAGTTGAAGAACTCTTACAACTGTGGAATAGAACAGGTGTACGTGCGTGGGATGAGCACATGGGGGAAGAATTTGACCTAAAGGCGTTGTTGTTCGTGACCATCAATGATTGGCCTGCTCTCAGTAACCTTTCAGGACAGACAAACAAGGGATACCGCGCATGCACGCACTGTTTGGACGATACCGACAGTATATATTTGGCTAATTGTAAGAAGAATGTGTACCTGGGACATTGTCAATTTCTTCCGAGCAGGCATCCCGTAAGAAAGAAAGGAAAGCATTTCAAAGGTGAGGCGGATCACCGGACGAAGCCTCGCCACCGTACTAGTGCTGGTGTACATGATATGGTCAAGGATTTGAAGGTGGTCTTTGGAAAGGGTCCTGGTGGACAACCTGTTCCGAATGACACTGACGGACGCGCACCCATGTGGAAGAAGAAATCTATATTTTGGGACCTGCCCTATTGGAAAGACCTAGAGGTCCGCTCCGCAATCGACGTGATGCACGTGACGAAGAATCTTTGTGTGACCCTGCTTGGCTTCTTGGGCGTGTATGGGAAGACAAAAGATACACCTGAGGCACGAGAGAACCAGCAACATATGCACGGAAAAGACGGCATACATGAGGGTCATGCAAGCTACGCTCTTACCAAAGAAGAGAAGGAAATCTTCTTTGAATGCCTGCTCAGTATTAAGGTACTGTCTGGCTTCTCGTCGAATATAAAGGGAATAATAAACATGGCAGAGAAAAAATTCCAGAACCTAAAGTCTCATGACTGCCACGTGATTATGACACAACTGCTTCCGGTTGCATTGAGGGGGCTTTTACCGGAAAACGTTCGATTAGCCATTGTGAAGCTATGTGCATTTCTCAATGCAATCTCTCAGAAGGTAATCGATCCAGAAATCATACCAAGGTTAGAGAATGATTTGGTGCAATGTCTTGTCAGTTTCGAGTTGGTGTTCCCACCATCCTTCTTCAACATCATGACGCACGTCCTAGTTCACCTATGCGAAGAGATTAACATTTTGGGTCCTGTATTTCTACACAATATGTTCCCCTTTGAGAGGTTCATGGGAGTCTTAAAGAAATATGTTCATAAGCGTGCTAGGCCAGAAGGAAGCATCTCCAAGGGCCGTCAAAATGAGGAGGTCATTGAGTTTTGTATTGACTTTATTCCTGACCTTAAGCCGATTGGTGTTCCTGAATCGCGGCATAAGGGCAGACTGGATGGAAAAGGCACGCTAGGAGGGGAACAAATAATATGTATGGACGGACATTCTATCACTGAAGCACACTACACAGTTCTACAGAATTCCGCCTTGGTGGCTCCGTATATGGATGAACACAAGAATTTGCTACGCTCCAAACACCCGGAGCGGTCTGATGACTGGATTACACGTGAACAAACCAGGAGTTTCGTCAGCTGGTTGCAGACACGTACCATGCATGACACCTCTATTGAAGATGACCTGTACTTGCTATCCCAGTTACCATCTTCGAATATAATGACTTTCAAAGGGTACGAGATAAATGGTAATACATTTTACACGATTGCCCAAGATAAGAAGAGCACCAACCAAAACAGTGGTGTCCGCTTTGATGCAGAAACCAAGACGGGAAAGGAAACATATTATGGTTATATACAGGACATATGGGAACTTGACTATCGACGTGGTTTGAAGGTCCCTTTGTTTCGGTGCAAATGGGTCAATATGACACGAGGCGGGGTAATGGAAGACCCGCAGTACGGAATGACAACAGTGGATCTCAACAATCTTGCGTATGCAGACGAACCATTCGTCCTAGCCAATGATGTGGCACAGGTTTTCTATGTGAAGGACATGTCTACCAAGCCAAGAAAAAGAAAAGATAAGGAAGCGAATGCATCGTACGATGAACCAAAGCGGCACATAGTTCTTTCTGGGAAGAGAAACATCGTGGGAGTGGATGACAAGACAGACAAGTCAGAAGATTATGAAAAGTTTGATGAAATTGCTCCATTCACAGTGAATATTGTCCCGAGCATCCCGTTAAATGATGAAGATTTTCCATGGTTACGGCGCAAAGGGACACACGCGAAGAAAAAGTTTCACACCCAAAGATCTGGGTTGTGATCGGCTTCACTATCATCACTTTCTTCTGTGTTTCACACCCAGAAGGGAATCTCTGTAATAGTTAGGATGGTTAATTATGTGTTTTGGCATTGGAAACGCGAAGAAATTTTATGTGCAAACAAATTCTTTCATGCCTTTACTGATTTTTAAAGTTAAGTTATTTACAAACTAGTGATTCACACTAATTTCAAATAATTTAAAATTTAAACTATTCAAATTTGAAAACTACGGGCACTAACAGAAAGTTTGTAATTTTTTGTACCTAAAGCAAAAATATTCACAAAGAAACTCTAAATACACAAAAAAAACAACTCAAAAATAAATAAAGCAAAAAAATAAAAGAAAGCCCGCCTACTAGGCCAAAGCGGCCGGCATACGACTAGAAACCCAACCTGTTGTTGGGCCAGGATGCAGGCCCGCAAAGGCCCAGTAGGCCTACAGGGCAGCACAGAACATGTAGGCCCAGTAGGCCTGCTTTGGAGAGGAGCTCGAGAGAGCTACCGCATGGGGGTTTATAAACCAGTGCGGTCGCGCCTCGGCTAGCGAGGTGGGACTAAACTTGCCGCACCGCACCTGCGCCAGCGCACCCCCTTTAGTACCGGGTCGTGCCACCAACCGGTACTAAAGGGGGGCCTTTAGTACCGGTTGGAGCCACCACCCGGTATTAAAGGGGGTCGCTTCCCGCCGCTTGGCCTGGCCAAAACAGGCCTTTAGTACCGGTTGGTGGCTCCAACCGGTACTAAAGGCCCCTCCTATATAAACAACACTTACGAAAATTTCAGTTTCTCATCTGCTTCTTCTCCTCTGCACCGTCGTCCGCCGCGCCCCCCGTACGTCTCCATCCCTCGTCGCCGCCCCCGTCGCCGCCCCGTCCCCGTTGTCGCCGCCCCGTCGTCCCCGTCGTCACCGCCGCCCCGTCGTCCCCGTCGTCACAGCCGCCCCGTCCCGG